>NW_017670653.1:514530-518920 GCF_001879085.1 Nicotiana attenuata | reverse complement strand
TCCGATCTTACGTATCTCATATCAAGGATGGATCCATTGAAGTACATCTTTTAGAAGCCCATGCCCACTGGCAAGCTAGCCAAGTGGCAAATCCTGCTGAGTGAGTTCAACATTGTCTACGTAACTCAGAAGCAATCAAAGGACAGGCTTTGGCAGATCATCTTGCCGAGAATCCCGTGGACGGAGAATACGAACCCCTAAAGACGTATTTTCCTGACGAAGAGGTGTCATTCATAGGAGAAGACATTGCAGAGTCCTATGATGGTTGGGGGATGTTTTTCGACAGAGCAGCAAATTTCAAAGGAGTTGGCATAAGAGCAGTCCTAGTATATGAAACTGGCCAGCATTATCCGGTGTCTGCCAAACTCAGGTTCCCGTGCACCAACAATATGGCCGAGTACGAAGCCTGCATCTTAGGGCTCAAGATGGCTATTGACATGAACATCCAAGAGTTGCTAGTGATTGGAGATTCAGACCTACTCATACATCAGGTACGAGGAGAATGGGCGACCAAGAACCCCAAGATACTGCCATACCTGCATCATGTACAGGAGTTAAGAAAGAGGTTCACAAAGACAGAGTTCCAGCATGTTCCTAGGGTCCAGAATGAGTTTGCCGATGCATTGGCTACCCTATCATCCATGATATAGCATCCGGATACAAACTTCATTGATCCTATTCCGATAAAAATCCACAATCAGCCAGCTTACTGTGCTCATGTCGAAGAAGAAGCAGACGAAAAGCCTTGGTTTCATGATTTCAAGGAATATTTAGCAAAAGGAGAGTACCCGGAGGTTGCAAACACTACTCAGAAATGCACACTTCGAAGGTTGTCCAACAATTTCTTTCACAACGGAGGAATCCTATATAGGAGGACTCCATACTTGGGATTACTAAGGTGTGTCGATGCGAAGGAAGCATCTAAACTGCTAGAGGAAATTCATGCCGGGACATGTGGTCCTCATATGAATGGCTTTGTTTTAGCCAAGAAGATACTCCGTGCTGGCTACTTTTGGATGACCATGGAGACTGACTGCATCCAGTACGTCCGAAAATGCCACCGCTGCCAGATACATGCAGATATGATAAAGGTACCTCCAAATGAGCTTAATGCAACTAGCTCACCATGGCCCTTCGCCGCTTGGGGAATGGATGTTATTGGTCCAATCGAGCCGGCCGCTTCCAACGGGAACAAATTCATCCTCGTGGCAATTGGCTATTTTACCAAATGGGTTGAAGCAGTATCTTACAAAGCAGTGACTAAGAAAGTCGTGGCGGATTTTGTCCGCGATCGCATTGTTTGCCGATTCGGGATTCCAGAGTCGATCATCACTGGTAATGGTTCCAACCTCAACAGTGACTTAATGAAAGCTATGTGTGAGACCTTCAAGATTAGACATAAGAATTCAACGGCCTACAGGCCCCAAATGAACGGAGCTGTAGAATCCGCCAATAAGAATATCAAGAAGATATTGAGGAAATGATAGAGAAGCATAAGCAATGGCACGAAAAGCTATCATTCGCTCTATTGGGGTATCGCACCACAGTCCGCACATCAACTGGGGCAACCCCCTACATGCTGGTTTACGGTATAGAAGCCGTCATTCCGATCGAAGTAGAAATTCCCTTCTTAAGAATCATACAGGAAGCCGAGCTCGACGATGCAGAGTGGGTAAAAAGTCGTTACGAGCAGTTGGCTCTTATAGATGGAAAGAGAATGAATGCAGTTTGCCATGGTCAGCTTTATCAGAATAGAATGTCCAGAGCTTTCAACAAGAGAGTCAAACCAAGACGGTTCACACCAGGGCAGCTGGTGTTAAAGAAAATTTTCCCGCTTCAAGATGAGGCCAAAGGGAAATTCTCTCCCAATTGGCAGGGTCCATACATGGTTCATCGGGTTCTGACAGGAGGAGCCCTTATACTTTGTTGGCCCAAGTTCAGTTGAATTTTTGAAGATTGACAAATGAACTCAGGGAAGGACCTAGTCTATCTTGAGAGACACAGTTAGTCATAACCATTGCACATGGAAGGCACGTGAGGAAGATATGTATTGAAGATTACGCAGCAAATATCTTCTGAATGAAATCGAAAAGGTTGCATTGAGTTCTAAGAAGGACAGTCTCCTTATGATAAGAGAACACAATCCTAAGCTAGGATAAGGATGGGAGTTTGTATTGGTTAAGGACTCAAATCGACTATGGATAAGCATTGGAGTCTCGATCAAACTCTAACTGCTAATCCATTAAATAACCAAGTTGTTCTCTTTTACAGGTAATGCACATAAGCAGACGTTAAACATATTTGAGAGCAAAAAGATCAAGTCTGATTTGCAAGCAACATATGCGAGATACAAGTGTGCACGTCTGAAGCTACATGTACTAAGATAGAAGAACCAGTTTCATCATTGTGTTTATTCTAAGTCTAGTTCAATTGTAGTAGGTTTTCATATTGTACCTTTCAGCTTTCTTAGAAGCAATTGTATTAGGTACTCTGAGTATTCAAGTTAGAGTTAACTTGAAAGTGTTGCAACAGTTGAGGCTATGTGCTACATTGGGATTAGAGTTAATCCTTAGGTTTACAAAGAGTTTTGTAAATGCAGTTTTTGGCTCAGTGATTTTAGTGGAGTTTGGGAAAATCCTACTGAGTAATAGGTCGTGATTTTTTTCACCTTTTGAGCCAGGTGTTTTCCACGTAAAAATCTCTGTGCACTTTACTTTCAGTATTTATTATTTCGCAAACTGCTGTAGTTAGAACACTTAGAAGAACCAGGTTCTTCTAACGCGAAAATTAGGTACCACACAAATCACCCCTCTCTTGTGTGGTATTGACGTTTATAACATCAATTGGTATCAGAGCAGGTGATCCTTGAAGAGGTTAACACCTTAGAAAAAGATCAGCATGAGTGCACCACCTGGGAACTGGGAAGGGCAATCCACTGCCAGGCCTCCTCTCTTCAATGGCCTCTACTACTCCTGGTGGAAAAACAGTATGAGGGACCATATAATGGGCGAAGACTATGAGCTTTGGGATATCATCACTGATGGTCCTTTAGCCACAACAAAGAAGAATGCTGAAGGAGTGGATGTTCCAAAGACAAGAGTAGATTGTACTGCGAAGATCTAAGGAAATGGGAGAAAAATGCAAAAACCAAGATATGGTTAGTGTGTGGACTTGGTCCTGATGAGTACAGCAGGATTCAAGGTTGTACTACTGCCAAGGAGATTTGGGACACTTTACAAGTGGCTCATGAAGGAACACCTCAGGTGAAGAGGTCAAGAGGAACACTGCTGTATTCTCAATATGAGAATTTTACTATGAAGGATGGAGAAACTATCCAAGAAATGTATACCAGGTTCACTATACTGACAAATGAACTTGAGTCTCTTGGAAGGATTATCCTGGAAGAAGACAAGGTGGAGAAGATTCTAACTAGAGTTCTGCCAATCTCTTGGGAAAGCAAAATCACTGCCATTCAGGAATCCAAGAACATTGCTACTTTAAAGTTGG
This sequence comes from Nicotiana attenuata, assembly GCF_001879085.1. NCBI lineage: Eukaryota > Viridiplantae > Streptophyta > Magnoliopsida > Solanales > Solanaceae > Nicotiana > Nicotiana attenuata. The sequence continues at coordinate 515,413 of NW_017670653.1, read as the reverse complement.
ATGAACTGATTGGAAATCTCACTGCCTATGAATTGAGAAGGCAAACAATGAAGATGGATGCTCCAAAGAAAGAAAGAAGTCTGGCTCTCAGAATTTCAGAAGGATCAGATCTTGAAGATGATGAAATGGCTATGATAACCAGAGATTTCAAGAAATATCTTATGAGAGGAAAGGGTGCTTCAAAAGGAACAACATTCAGCAAACCTAGGGCTCCTGAGAAACAAACCAATGAGGGGTGTTACAAGTGTGGGAAGACTGATCACCACATCAGAAACTGCCCTCAATGGGAGATTGAATGGAAGAAAGAAAGAGCAGAAAGAAGAAACAGGAAGAAGGAACAGGTTCAACCAAAAAGGAACAAGGGATCAACTAAAGCTATGGTTGCTGCATGGGGAGAAACATCAGATGAGGACTCTGAAGATGAAGCTGAAGAGGATCAAGCTCTAATGGCCATCGGAGAATCAGAAGATGAACAGGAAGTAAGTATTCTACACCTTAAAGAAAAGATTAAGTTCTTGTCTAAAGAAAAACTGGCTGATCTGCTGATGGATTTCATAGATGAGTCTGAAATAATAAACAGTGAGAAGGATGTTCTGTCTAAGGAATGTGTTATCCTAGAAGAAAAATGTAAAAGGTTAGAGTCTAGGGCTGATGAGAGTGATAACACAAATACTAAGTTGAAGAACCAGGTTCATCAACTTGAAAATAAGATTCTAGAACTTAGATCTGAAAATATTAAACTGAAATTAGGGACAGAAAAGAAAAGGGCTGATCAATCATTTCTCACCCTAGAAGAAAATCTAGGAAAAATGAAAGATGAACTGTACAAGAAAGATGAATTGATTAAAGTCCTAAAAGAAGATTTAGGAAAGGTAAAGCATGA
>NW_017670653.1:406361-513329 GCF_001879085.1 Nicotiana attenuata | reverse complement strand
AAGCTGAGGCACTATTTCTGTGCCTATACTACGTATCTCATATCAAGGATGGATCCATTGAAGTACATCTTTCAGAAGCCCATGCCCACTGGCAAGCTAGCCAAGTGGCAAATCCTGCTGAGTGAGTTCGACATTGTCTACGTAACTCAGAAAGCAATCAAAGGACAGGCTTTGGCAGATCATCTTGCCGAGAATCCCGTGGACGGAGAATACGAACCCCTAAAGACGTATTTTCCTGACAAAGAGGTGTCATTCATAGGAGAAGACATTGCAGAGTCCTATGATGGTTGGAGGATGTTTTTCGACGGAGCAGCAAATTTCAAAGGAGTATGCATAGGAGCAGTCCTAGTATCAGAAACTGGCCAGCATTATCCGGTGTCTGCCAAACTCAGGTTCCCGTGCACCAACAATATGGCCGAGTACGAAGCCTGCACCTTAGGGCTCAAGATGGCCATTGACATGAACATCCAAGAGTTGCTAGTGATTGGAGATTCAGACCTACTCATACATTAGGTACAAGGAGAATGGGCGACCAAGAACCCCAAGATACCGCCATACCTGCATCATGTACAGGAGTTAAGAAAGAGGTTCACAAAGACAGAGTTCCAGCATGTTCCCAGGGTCCAGAATGAGTTTACCGATGCATTGGCTACCCTGTCATCCATGATACAGCATCCGGATACAAACTTCATTGATCCTATTCCGGTAAAATCCACAATCAGCCAGCTTACTGTGCTCATGTCGAAGAAGAAGCAGACGGAAAGCCTTGGTTTCATGATATCAAGGAATATTTAGCAAAAGGAGAATACCCGGAGGTTGCAAACACTACTCTGAAATGCACGCTTCGAATTGTCCAATAATTTCTTTCACAACGGAGGAATCCTATATAGGAGGACTCCAGACTTGGGATTACTAAGGTGTGTCGATGCGAAGGAAGCATCTAAACTGCTAGAGGAAATTCATGCCGGGACCTGTGGTCCGCATATGAACGGCTTTGTTTTAGCCAAGAAGATACTCTGTGCTGGCTACTTTTGGATGACCATGGAGACTGACTGCATCCAGTACGTCCGAAAATGCCACCGCTGCCAGATACATTCAGATATGATAAAGGTACCTCCAAATGAGCTTAATGCAACTAGCTCACCATAGCCCTTCGCTGCTTGGGGAATGGATGTTATTGGTCCAATCGAGCCGGCCGCTTCCAATGGGCACAGATTCATCCTCGTGGCAATTGACTATTTTAACAAATGGGTTGAAGCAGCATCTTACAAAGCAGTGACTAAGAAAGTCGTGGCGGATTTTGTCCGCGACCGCATTGTTTGCCGATTCGGGATTCCAGAGTCGATCATCACTGATAATGGTTCCAACCTCAACAGTGACTTAATGAAAGCTATGTGTGATACCTTCAAGATCAGATATAAGAATTCCACAGCCTACAGGCCCCAAATGAACGGAGCTGTAGAAGCCGCCAATAAGAATATCAAGAAGATACTAAGGAAAATGATAGAGAAGCATAAGCAATGGCACGAAAAGCTATCATTCGCTCTATTGGGGTATCACACCACAGTCCGCACATAAACTGGGGCAACCCCCTAAATGTTAGTTTATGGTATAGAAGCCGTCATTTCCGCCGAAGTAGAAATTTCCTCCTTAAGAATCATACAGGAAGCCGAGCTCGATGATGCAGAGTGGGTAAAAAGTCGTTACGAGCAGTTGGCTCTTATAGATGGAAAGAGAATGAATGCAGTTTGCCATGGTCAGCTTTATCAGAACAGAATGTCCAGAGCTTTCAACAAGAGAGTCAAACCAAGACGGTTCACACCAGGGCAGCTGGTGTTAAAGAAAATTTTCCCGCATCAAGATGAGGCCAAAGGGAAATTCTCTCCCAATTGGCAGGGTCCATACATGGTTCATTGGGTTCTGACAGGAGGAGCCCTTATACTTGTAGAAATGGATGGAGAAGTGTGGCCAAAACCAATCAACTCAGACGAAGTCAAGCGATACTACCATTTATGATTTCCATATGTAATTTGAACTACGTCTGACCTGATTCCCGTTTAAGAGGAGATACGTAGGCAGCCTTATGGGTTCGGTCACAATTCAATAAAATTTTCATTTCCCCCCGCAATTGGAAACTGGGGCAGAATTTTGAGGAGGACCCTCAAAATTCCGAAGTAACTTCAGCCGATCATCGCAAGCAGCCGTCAGAAGTATCAACCCATTAAACTGGGGCAGAATTTTGAGGAGGACCCACAAAATTCCAAAGCAAGAGAGGTTGCAATGTCATATCTTTAACAAACTCATGCATATTTATTATCGAAATCGCTCAGTTCAGCAACACTACCCCTATGATACATACCGTGTCATCAGATCAAAGTCGAACATGGAAAGCAAAGTCAGCGGGGACACGAACTAACCTTTCCCCTTTACAAAACTCACAATTTTTCTTTGGATGCAGGCACCCAAGTCACCAAATCATATATTATACGCTCACACTGTTCAGGAATACAACTCTCAGAACCATCGCACCTATTCGCATTCGCCATCCACACACAATATCCCCAGCATTCACAATACCATAATCAGCTACCAGCTATCAGCTAAGAATTTTATTACTATTCATCTCTCATCTCTTGCATAAGGCTACCATTCTGCCTTCCGAGGTTAAGCTCTACCTCCATCTGCATTTTCTGCATTGCATAAGGCTACCATTCTGCCTTTCGAGGTTAAGCTCTACCTCCATCTGCATTTCCTGCATTGCACAAAAGCTACCATTCTGCCTTCCGAGACTAAGCTCTGTCTCCATCTGCATTGCATAAGGCTATCATTCTGCCTTCCATTCTGCCTTCCGAGGTTAAGCTCTACCTCCATCTGCATTTCCTGCATTGCATAAAGCTACCATTCTGCCTTCCGAGACTAAGCTCTGTCTCCATCTGCATTGCATAAGGCTACCATTCTGCCTTCTGAGACTAAGCTCTGTCTCCATCTGCATCGGCTGAAAAATCGCCACTTCATTTAAATCCTGCATCGGCTGAAAGATCGCCATTGTACTTACATTTTGCATGGCTGAAATATCGCCACCTTTATTTCCATCTGCATCGGCTGAAAAATCACCACTTCATTTAAATCCTGCATCGGCTGAAAGATCGCCATTTTACTTACATTTTGCATGGATGAAAGATCGCCATTGTACTTACATTTTGCATGGCTGAAATATCGCCACCTTTATTTCCATCTGCATCGGCTGTAAGAATCACCACTTCATTTAAATCCTGCATTGGCTAAAAGATCGCCATTTTTACTTACATTTTTTACATGGCTGAAAGATCGCCACTTTATTTACTTCTCGCATGGGCTGAAAGATCGCCACTTATTGAATTTCATGGGCTGAAAGATCGCCAATCTGTCTAAAGGCGTCATCGTTCGGAGGCACCATTTTCATAGCCCGAGAACACCATACCATGGCCAGAGGACCCCTTTTAATATCTTGCATATCATTATTCAAAGGCATCATAGTTCGGAGGCACCATTCTCATAGCCCGAGAGCATCATTTCATGGCCTGCAAATCCTTTATTATACGCTTCATGGCCCAGGGCCCCATGGTCTAAGGACGTCATCCTAACCGTCCGAAGACAACATTCATGGTCCAACGGAAAATTGCATCATGTTTAAATTTATGCACTGTATATGCTTGTATTGTCTATTTGCAGGTAAACTGGCAAGTAACGACCATCTCAGCAAGAGCAGTCTCGCTCTGGTTCCCGCAACCCTATTAGACTTTAACCATCCTAAATATCGCGTCCATTCTTGAAAAATCTCCATCGGCATACTCCGCCAATGGATCTTGAACTACATATGGCCTGATTCCTGTAAGACCGGGGATATGTAGGAAGCTCAGGAACCAGATCACGGTCAAATTCTTCAAACCATTTCGTTCGGTCAAAATTGGCCATCATGTCTTTACCCGACAACTCTTTCATCCTTCCCAGGTAAAGAGGGGCAGCTGTTGATATCCAATTTTTCCCTATATATTTATATATGCAAAATAATTTCAAAATAGTATATACATATATATTTATATAATATATATATATATATATATATATATATATATATATATATATATATATATTGTTAAATGGTTATTTATTCATTAATTAGATATAATTTTATTATTTTAATTATAAATGNTATATATATATATATATATATATATATATATATATATATATATATATATATATATATATATATATATATATATATATATATATATATTCCACGTGTTTTAGTATTTTTTTCTAATTTTTAAAGGATTNTTATAAATTAAAAGGAAAAAACTGCTATTTAAAATATGGCCCCATTTCGTTTCAATTGTGGCCCAAATTGATCCCCCTAGTTGACCCAATTTCAAAACCTTAACAGACCAACCCAATTTCAATCCAACCCGCCTCCGACCCAACCAATTAACTCGCCCGGCCCTCTCTTCTAATCTAGGCCGTTGATCATTTTGATCAACGGCCACGATCATTCCTTGCCTTTTTAATCCCCAAAGACTACCCTAATCCCCCTCATTCTCTTCTATCAGCCACCTCTAAAATCCCTCTCCTCTCAAAACCCACCGGAAACCAGGGCTTCTCCGGCCATGGTAGCCTTATACTCACCCCTATTACTCCTGTGTGCTCGACATTTGAAGAATCGAGGCCAGACCTCGAAGGTCTTCATCCAGACCTTTGCCAGCTCAAAGTTTCACGGTCATCGTCGGCCTTGCTCCAGCGTATCCTGGTCTTATGAGCCTATCTATGACCTTATCTTACTCAGATCGGACCTTTTCCAAGCCTTTCTCATTCTAGGGTTCTTCTGAAACCCTAACTATTCGAAGTTCTCTCCGATTTTTCTTAGATCTGTCACGTATCTATGCTCTACTTGGGTTTTAAACGATTTCCCCAATTTTTCTTTCAAAAAATTACTTTTAAAATCACTTGTCTTCGATTTAGGGTTTTCTGAAATGCTTAAAATGTTTCTCCGATTTTTCGTTTCTTTTTCTTAGTGTGTATTTGTCTCCACTATGCTCTTATGTTTTCTTTTCTACCACGCATCTTCTCCTACTATGTTTTTATGTTTTTTCCTGTTATCATGCATGTTTTTCTACTGTGTTTTCGATATTCCGTTCGTTCTTCTATTGTGCTTCTATGCTATGTTTTCACATGCTTTCCCACTACGTTCTGCTATTTGCCTTCCACTACGACCTGATATGCGTCGCCTACTGTATCCTTCTACCATGTTCTTAAGTGTTTACTGTTTCACTTCTACTTTACCTTGTTTTAAGAGACCCATTTAAGCATGTTTTCTCTACTGTTTCTTCTACTCTCATTGTGTTTCGAATTAGTTTCTTCACTCTATTTGCTTTGAACTTTCAACTGTATTAGCTTGCTTTCTCAGGAGTTTCTGAAAGGAATCTCTAAGCCTGTTTGACTACCTACTTCCTCATCTCTGTACTTGACTCGAGGTGGAAACCCTAGAATTTAGGGGTTCTACCGAGGTTTGATCATGTGATTGAACTAGGGTTTTGTTTGAGAACCCTTGACTCTTTCGGACCAATTTCTGAGTCTATGAACTAAGTTTGAACTTATTTGTTTGCATACAATTCTGAACCTTTTTTTAATTTCTTCTACGCTAGACTCTTCTACTGATTGGCATGCTAGTTCTTCGTATTTAAGCGTGTCTGTATGCTTTTATATGTGTGATGAAACTTTCTCCAAAAAGGTTTTCCAACTTATGATGGATTCAGAATCTTTTTTTTAGGGTCTGATTGATTGATACTGATTTTCCTTAAGTAAAACCTTTCTCCCCCTTCTCTGACTAGATTCACTCATACCAAATTCAGACCTTGTGATTTACTGGCCGTTAATTGATTGCCTTTCCTTAAATTGTACAACCGTGTACTGTCAAGACCTTGTCCTTAAATAAACCTCTATGTATTTACCCCTCTTGTACTGCTTTGAAAAGTGTTTGATTAATCTTATCCTTAATTAGTTTTACCCGTTTGAAATCAGAATCCCTTAATTAAAGGGAAACCATATGTAATAGATTTTCAAACTATTTTCTTACCTATTTCTGCTTGCTTTCTACACTATAAAAGGCACGACCCTTTCTACACAATAGAGACGGTTAATTCAACATTTTTACAATCTCACACGACTCATACTCGGGGTATTCTTGCTTCTTGTCTGCACTTTGGCTTTACAAGACTACTGCTTTCTTCTGCTTGATTACTTGAGACTGGTATGTTCTAGTTTTGGTTTCAGCATCACCCCAATGTGTTTTACTCACAGCCTTTACATCCATGTTTACTTTACTGTCTGTATGGAGATAAATGTCCACTAGCATGTTAATTTCCTTTCATCTATTTCTGCTGTGAATCCCTACACCCCTTCTTCCCTCTATGTGCTTTGAGTTGTAGTTCAGAACATGACAATATGCAAGTTATTGATGTTTTGACTTGATCCCTTTGGGGATCCTAACTCCCAAAACAATGTGTTCTAACGGGCTGGTGGGGCGTGCTAGCATTTCCTATTGCTAGGTATGCCCACTAGCATGTCTTTGTCACTCCCCTTTTCCCCTTTTCAGAATTCCTTCTATGCACTTACACTCACTCCTAGTTTCTAAGTTCTGCCCCCCTCCTGTGAGCCATGCCTTGGGACCTTGAGTTCTCTCTGAACTTGGACACTAGAGGGCTGGCCTTTCCACACTACACTATGACTCAATCTTGCAATGTATTTGGGTGTGAGCACTGCCCGGAGTCCATGAGGCTCTTAGGGAACTCTGACACACCCCAAATGAGAAAGGCTTTGGATCTTGGTCTTTGGAGTTGGTTTACTTCATGCTTCAGGCAGGAAACCGGAATCAGGCTCTCATTGGTTGTAATTTTATTTTTTATGATGTAATTTCTTTATTTTATTTTAGTCTGTAACAATTTTGTAATAAACTTTCGGGGTGATTAGTGAAAAAGGGAAGGGTAACCATGCATGCAAAGCGGTAGATATCATGTTCATAGGGAATATTTACACTTCTACACTCATGTATCCTGTTTTCAGCTTTCACTTCTGCATCTCATATAGAGACCATGTCTATAGGTTTCTGCACTTTTGCACCTCATATAGAGACCATATCTATAGGTTTCTGCACTTCTGCATTTCTATAGAGACCATGTCTATAAGTCATTTCTTAAATGCTGCATATCATATAGATAATATGCCTATAGGATTTCCTGAATTTTGCATCTGCATATGTCACTAGGCAAACCTGTTTATAGGTTTAAATAACTAACATCATTTTAGACACCATGCCTATAGGACTTCTGCACTTATAAACTGAATCAGATTTTATTAACTACAACCAGCAGGCAGACCTGATTCGGGCTTCTTATCTGAAATATGTAATAGATCAGTCTACCACAACTCTTAAGTTTAATCAGACCCTAATCAGTACGTGTAAGACATGCTAAACTATATGCTTCTCTTTGTTTTAAGGAGGTCTGTTTGAGCCTTTCTATCTTTTATGTGCTTCTCCCCAAATTTTCTATATTTGTGTTTTGATTGTCGCCTTAGAATTTTGTCCTTTGAAACTATAAAACCTCACACCCCTTCCCTTTAGGAATAGTAGTCCCAAATACCTCCGGGATTGATAGGATTGGGGCGGGTAATAGCATGCAATAAGTAAAACGAGACCATTCCGCGTTTAATACCTTAACGGGGTGGGAAAGGGTAGATACGGACATGATGACCACGCGATAACACCACGTGTATAAACGGTTACCGGGTGTTGTGTGGGGTGATCCATATTATTTATAAACCTAGGACCCTCCTCCCTTTACTCATTTATTTTATTTCAAAACTATTTTTTTTTCTCAAATTCCCGCTTCTTCGACTGCTTTTAACTTCAACTACTCGCAACAATTATGTGAAAATTCCCCTGTTTTACTTGTTTATTCAGAATTTTTTAAAACCGCTTCTTCTCAAATTTCAGTTCCTTTGACTTCGTTTAACTGCAATTACTTGCAACAATTATGTGAAAACCCCTCCCCCCTCATATTTGTAACTCCTATTTGTCTATTTGTTGTTTGCACTTAAAGTCACAATTATAGTATGGCTGGGAACCACACAAGTGGATCTCGAGGGGTGCCTAACACCTTCCCCTCGGGATAATTTCAAGCCCTTACCCAATCTCTGGTTTTCGAAATCAAAATTCTTCTTAATGTCCTAATGCACTTAATCATTAGGTGGCGACTTTTCAATTCAAACCCAATTCCCAAAAGGAAATGAGTTGTCCTCCCGAATGTAATAAACCCGATTTCGCGAGAAAAAGGGGGCATCGACATGCCTCTTCGTACCGGAATGGTACAGACATGTTTTGTTAGGATTGACCCATTGGGATGGATTCTCTAATGCCACAGCGGGAACAGGAGTGACATAACCTGCGGCTTTCAACCTTTCATACAGCTGGTCAATGGGTTCAGCGATAGCGGTGTACTGTCTGGGTGGTTTGCGGTCGAAATTGGGTCTTGGTCTTGGATAATTTTGGCGAGTCGGAGGTGACTGGAAATGAGATGGTTGGGACTTATAGGTATGATAGACAGTGGCTGGTTGGGAATATCTGGGAGATAATGGTGGATATGTTGGTGGTGGTGCTTGGTATGTGGGTGGAGGTGTTTGATATGTGGGTGGAGGTGTTCGATGGGTAAGTGGAGATTTCGGGCCTTGACCACCATTACTTCCCCAACGTCTTTCTTTTTTGATGTGCCGCCTGATTCCAATGCTTTATTTATCGCCTGTAATGCCTCAAAATTCGTTACCATCCCGCTTTTGATGCCTTCCTCAATTCTTTCCCCAAGTTTGATGATATCGGAGAATTTGTGGTTTTCAATAACCATCAACCTTTTGTAATACTGCGGGTCCTGTGCTCTGACGAAGAACTTGTTCATTTTTTCTTCGTCCAAAGATGGCCTGACCTTGGCCGCTTCCGACCTCCAGCGGGTAACATACTCGTGGAAAGTCTCAGTGGGTTTCTTCTTAAGATTCTGGATGTAGAAAACATCGGGTACATTTTCTGTGTTGAACATGAACCGGTCCATGAAATACGACGCCATACCTACCCATTTGGACCATTTCTTGGGATCCTGGCTGATGTACCAGGACAAAGCATCACCAGTAAGACTCCTCAAGAAGAGTTTCATCCGGATTTTTTCGTCTTTTCCGACTCCAACAAGCTTGTCATAATAGGTCCTTAGATGGACCCTAGGATCACCTGTACCATCAAACATCTCGAACTTAGGAGGTTTGTACCCCTTCGGCAGTTCCACATCTAGCTGTATGCATAGGTCTTCATAATTCAAACCTTATATCCCTTTGCCGCCTTCGACTCCCTGAACCTGACTTGTCAATTTCTTGAGTTCTTCAGCCATGTTTTTAATGAGCAAGTCCTTCTCGGAGGATTCTAGTGCATAGGAAGTTGGTTGAGTAGAGTGAGGTATGTTCTCCACATATATGGGGTTGCTTTGATAAGTGCCAGGGAATTGGGTGTAATGATGGTCATTGGTTGAGTTTTGAGGATCGGGAATGGGTTGTGGTGTATTTTGGGGAGTGTGGTATGTGGCGGTTGGTGGGTATTGGATTGATTGGTGGTGGTGTTGTGGTGGAGTTGGTATTGGTAAGAGATTGATATTTTGAGGTGGGGTTGTGTATTGATGTAGTGCAGGAGGGTTTTGTGGATGTTCGTTTGGTGTGTTTTGGGGAGGTGCTGGATTCTTGTGTTTTGTTGGTTGATGTCGGGGACATTCAGGGTGAGTGATAAGTTTGCCAAGTTGCGAACCTGCTCAAGCTCTCCTTGTAGCTCCAGTATCTTTGTTCCAATCTTAAGACTAGATCATTTGGTGCCGGGGTACTCCGGCTATCTGAAGTCTCTGCGTTCTAAACATTCTCCTTTTCGGATACCACTTAAGTCGTCCATTTTTGTTTTTCCTTTGCTTTTTGTATTGCTTGGAGGAGGAGGAGGTGGAGGGACTCTAGATCTGGTATGATACACTAATGATGCCAGTATGAGTGAACCAACCATAGGGAATGGGGAATAATCAAAATAAAGGAAAAACCAAAAGGTAACAAGTTAGTAGGGGTTTTGAAATGTTGCGGTATTTAAACAGATATTGCGGGAATATAAATTCGCGTCCTAATTTGGGAGCCTCATTGTGCCCGATGTAGGCCTAGCGACAAATATATTTGGAGAACTTCAGATGCCAACAAATGCCTCATTTCATAATATGAAAAATAGACGAATCCCAAAACGACACTAAGATAATAGAAAAAATAAGTCACTATTGGCACTTGGCCTTATTACATTTTAAGAAAGCAAATAAATCTAGTCTATTTGGTACCAGAAGGACCTTCCCCAAATTCGATCTTCCTGACTCCATCGTACAGTTCCCCCAGCTCGCGCAGACCCAGCAACAAGTAGGCCCTGGCCAGATGTCCTCCTTCAGCTCCTTCAGCGTTCTGGCAATCCTCAATCCTCTTTATGACTTTACCCTCCGGCTCTACTATTCCTCGATCCAGGAACTCCAGCTTCCTGTTGGAAGTGACCGCCATTTCTATCCATTCTTCAATCAATCTCACATTCCTCTCATGTATTTCCCGGTGCTCATTCTCAGAGTCGTGGACCATCTTTCGCAGCCTGTTGTATTTGAATTGAGCTTCTGCTTGTTCGTCTATGATTCTATTTCCTCGATCGGCTCCTGGCCTCACCATTCCCTTTAGATTGTCTTCTAACCACGCCGGGTAAAGAGGTTCGCACCATGCATGATACCTGTCGGGCTCAATGGTGTTCTTTTCCGCAATGATCTTACAGTGCCACATATGCTGGCTTGGCACTTGTAAGGGACATCGTCGTCTTGAAAGTCTGCTGCGAAATGACTCATCTTGGCAACCCTTGGTACAACCTGTTTCCTGCCTGCTTGCCTCATAACTCGGATAGGGACATAAGGGTATATCCCTCTCAACCCAATCAGCACCAGGTGTGGAGCGTCCATGGATCTGATGATGAATTCGTCTATTGGGAACCATTCAAACATCCATTGCACTTGTTCCTCGGTCAGATTGTCGAAGAACTCTACCCACTCTTTGGCACTTTCCGGCTGAGCAAACCTTTCCGGAATGTAGGTCATCCGCTTGGGGTGATGGAAGGCAATATGGTCATTCCAAGCCCTTCGCGGAAATTCTTGGTGATACTGGCCCCTTTGAAGATGTTCTAATAACCACAACTGCAGCAACAGGTTACAACCCTCGAAATGCTTGACCCCTCTTTGACAGCGCTCCAGAGCCCTGTAGATGTTGGCTATGATACATGGGACTAATGTTCTATGTTGTCCATTGATCCCTTCCATCCAAAGTTCTTGGCGACATGGCCACCGTAGTGGATATCTTTCCCTTTCATGGGGAACAACTATCAGGCCCAAGAAGCACCTACAATGAACACGAACACTCTGCGGTTGGATGTGCCCAGAAAAGTGATAGAAAGGCTCTTTCATGGTAGGATACGGTAGGATTTGCTATGGCCATCACCTCTCATACAGATATTCCGAAAGGGTATGTAAGATCTTGAGGCATCCCAAGGTCAGTCATTTTTCTTCAGCCCCCATCCATCTTTATTAAAACCTTTACCCAGTACGTTCTCCGGGCACCCAAATAACCCAGGGCTATTCCAAGCCATCCCGCAAGACCCCCCAATTTCATTCAGGAGAGTCGGTCATCTCTATTCGCCAAAATGGAACAAAGCCCTTTCACTATCCCAGAATAAAGGTGCAGCCTTCGATCAAAACTTTGTTTGGACTCAGATGTCTGACGTAGAGAAAGGTGAAATGCCAAGTACTTTCTTAACGTTGTTTCTTGTCTCTTAGAAAGGTCCCTCCCACCAATCTATGCAATGTGGAATTCTTCTAACCATACCGAATCTGGGGACCTGTGCCTCATTTGTTCTGCAAAATTTCAACGGGTTAGTCCCTTCAGTCCCCCACCAGGACCTCGACTATTTAACATTTTTCCATGATTAGTATATTGGCATTTAGTTCTCCAATTATGCACAGAAGTCGGGTAGTGTCCTATTGGGACTTATGGAAACCCCGGTGGACTTTTTGGATAAGGCTTGTCTTTAAAGATTACTTATGTGGGGACAACAATTAATCCGGCAAGGTTTGACCATGTGCCAGCATAATATTTTTATCAGAGTAAAGTACTGATGGGGGTCTTAGACTTGGGTACCCTCAAGCGGACAAACTTGGAGGGGGAAGGCACGGCAACCGTCGACTTGCACCGCTGATTGACTAGTTTGTACAAAACAGGGATACCGCAAATAAGCCTTTCCGATTCAAGCGGATAAAATTGGAAGAGACGCAACCAGCTCCATCAAAGCGGTTGCCTATAGGATTTTGATACGTATGAGTGGAATATGATTTGGAGTAAATGCGAACAATAATAGCATGTTGTTAAGTATCTTGCACGTGAAGAGAATAATTAAAGCAGGTATTCTAAGATAATTACAAGACGGTTACAGAACAGGGAAAACAAAGAGACAACTTCAGATTTTCAGGAGATTTAAAGAAATCTAAAATGGCTTAAAAATAAACACGCTTAAATCAAATAAAGGGGAAAGGTACGTAGGATAGAAGCATGCTAGCACTAATTCATAAAAAAATACAGTTTCGTTATATGTAAGACGGACTAATAATATCCCCAGACAGAGTCGACATGCTGTCGCGCCCCTTTATTCCTCCTCGCGGAGAACGTTCGAGGTTCGACATTTCATGGGGGATGATAATCTTTTTCTTTTAGGAATTGGGTCATTTTAGAAGATCGCCACTAACGGATCTATGGGCTTTAGGCCACCTTGAGGCAATTAATCTCATGACTAGTTTGGCATTACTAGAGATTTAGGGTAAGGGCGTCACAAAATAACCTTGAGGGGAAGGTTGACTTAGCATCCTCTTCGCGGTTCCACAAGGTGGGTTACGGGTACTGAAAACTTATACTCATGTTGAATTAGTTATATTTAACAGATAAATTAGTTTGACCACGTACTTGCAAGTAAGGCATGTTTGACATCTCTTAAGCGCACATGATATGATTCCAATATGAAACAACGGGAAAAAGTATGTTCGAAACAAAGTTGCAACTCATATAGAAAGAAAGTAAATTCGTACGGATTCAAACAACCGGATTGGAAAAACAGGTCTAGGTTGTTAGCCATCAGGATTATACCCACACACTGCCGTAATCACCCTCAATGAGGGGCTAACACGTGGCTTTAGCGCGTGGAGTCAGTCATTATGCATCCGTACTACCAACTCCCTTCTTACTTTGGTCAACTAGCCTAAAGTCTTCTAGCAACACTATTAGAAAGATATCCTAGCGCCGTGCATAACTCGTCCTCTTCCGTTGTGGTCCTGAAGGTTATTTATGGACCTATTCTGCTAATTATGGATAATTCTACGACCATCCTAAAGTGTGTATAGTTAAAGTGAAAAGTACTAACGTCAACCAAACAAAGGTAGGACTACATTAAATGAGGGGGAACAATTAAAGTCACATTTTACCATCCACAAGCAGAGAAACAAATAAGCTGCAACAGTCTCCAAAAAGACGTTTTAAGAGAGAAAACATGCCTTTTTCATTAGAAACCATGCATATCTACGGTGAGCTGAGTTACTCGAGTCTTATTACAGTAGTTAAGAATGACAAAAAATGTCACAAATTCCTATTCCTTTTGTGCCTACTATTGATTTTATAGAACTGGTTAAATATGAATTAATACTTTCAATCGACGGATAACAAAAACACTTGGTTATATAAGTTGCAAGACATTTTTAATCGCCCAATAGTCCTAGGCGTCAATTATCTTTAAATAGAACTTAGTCCTGATGGGTTAATAACAGTGATAGGTCCTAATGAGCATGATATCATTATAAGCAGGATGCAGTTAAAAATTGCGTAAAACTTCAAGCGGGCGATTTGAAATGCTATAGGTTATGCTATTCTACTGGACGTTGATGAAAAACAGAACTAGGTTAGTTTAATGCTGATTCAAGAACTTGCAGTGCGTGGTGTTGCTTGATAAGATCTTAGGCTGATTTCTAGTTAAGACATTAAAGCGGATAGACATGATTTCTAAGAGATGAATTTTGGAATACAACTGTACCGGTGACAACTTGAACTTCAATTACTTTTACCACCCTATAGGCATGATATCTAATTATAGAGCTGATTTAGATCCTATAGGCATGGCTTCTAATTGTGTGAAAGTAAAGCATGCGGAATTCACCAAAGCTAGTCCTATAGGCATATTATCTAACAAACACATTTTGAATTGAAATAGACCCTATAGGCATGTTATCTACACGATTTTACTCACAATATGCAACTACCCACCCCTTTTCACTAATCACCCCAAATCTTTGTTTACAATAATTATTACAGACCCAGAACTGAATATAAATTACATGAATAAAGTAGAAACTGAGCTATAGGGAGCCTGCAGTAGGCCCAAATGATTTCCAAGCCTCCAGTAGTCACAAATGCCAAAGTTCCATAGCCAATTTCATGTCCAGGTGTGTCAGAGTTCCCTAAGGACCTCAAGGATCCCAGGCAGTGCTCACACCCAGACTTTTCTCAAATAGTAACTGATTATTGTGCAGTGTGGAAGTGCCAGCCCTGATATGCCAGAGTTCAGAGAGATCTCAAGGGTCTCAAGGGAATACACATATCAGAGGGGCAGAACCTAGTAATCTAAGAGTAAAGTGAGAGTGCTTGACATAGTTTTGAAAAGGTTTTGAAAATAGTATAGAGATGACTTCTAGGAGTGAAAAGGTTTTTTGAAACAGGAAATAGTTTGGTGGTAAAAGCCAGTTTGAGAAGAGTACCAAAACTCTTTTGAAAACAGCAGACAATCAATTGGTCATAAAACATCCAGATTCAGAAACACTCAACAAACAGATCTCATATGGGGATAAAGGGATTGGGGCACATAAGAGTCACATTGGGGTACATGGATAGGGCATAGAGGAAACATATAATCAACAACTGCATAAAACACTTAGGGTCTTAGAGACTTAGCAGGCTAGTCATGGACAGTAAATTGTTAAGACAGGGATCAAAGATGTAATATAGAAAGCCTGACATATCTTGAACATGATTAAATATACAGGCAGGGTCAATCATATACATCAAATAACCAACATGATCACATAGTTAGGGGATTAAACAGATATTCACAAACAGGCTAGTGAAGTATCAGATAACTAGGTGAAGTGTAGGCATGCTAATCATACATTGAACAGGACAGAGTTTAGACATGCTAGGCAAAGAAGTAAGCAGGAAGACAGGTTGAATTCATAGCTGACGAACCAGTGCAGGAATGAAACACATAGGGTTTAGGTTTTGAAATTTAACTAGAGACATACCAGTTGAAGAAAAGACTGCAGAATATAAAACAGATGTAGTTCCAATATCTAGCCTTAGCTTTCAGCCGGCTAGACCAGTGAATAC
This sequence comes from Nicotiana attenuata, assembly GCF_001879085.1. Lineage (NCBI taxonomy): Eukaryota > Viridiplantae > Streptophyta > Magnoliopsida > Solanales > Solanaceae > Nicotiana > Nicotiana attenuata. The sequence goes on along the minus strand of NW_017670653.1, from coordinate 497,741 downwards.
CACAAGTAGCAGAGAAGAAAAGAGGGCTTTAGAGTGTAAGTGTGCTTTATGAACTAATGTTCGTGTCTGAAGTGAGAATAGGAGGGAGTTTATATAGTAATCAAAAGTTAAACAAATAAGGTAAAGAATAAATCATGTAGTAATTACAGAAATTCAGGGAATCAATCACATGTAAAATCAGTAAGTCTTCCCTTTAATCAAGGGATAATTAATGGTAACAGCAGGATAGATACTTAAGGAAGGAAATCGAGTACAGAGTAGGTAATTAGGGGCAAATGCACATGGGTTTCAATTAAGGAAACAATCAGTAAAAATCAACAAAAATAACAAATAAGGCAAGGGAAAATTAATTAAGGCAAGCAGTTCAATTAAACCGAGTAGCCAGGTAAGAATCAAAAGTTTTATTAAGGAAAAATGTTCAAATCAAATTAGGAAATAAGGACTTCAGAATAATCAAGGGTTCAATCAAAGAGAAAATCACGTAAAGAGTCAGCAAGTATCATAAACAACTTAAATAAAGCAAGAAATAACAGTCAGAATGAACATAGACATACAGGATCAGTAGAAAAGTTGAACCAAGAACTTAGTAGAGGCATATTAGGACAAGAAAACCACGAGACATTCAAATGGCTAAAGAGAAATCACAAGAACCAAGGCAAGAACACAGTCAGTACACCAGTACTCAGAAACCAAACAAAGAATGTCAAAAATTAGGGGTTTTTAGTATAAACGAGTTAAGGTTGTAACAAACTTACGAAATCAGTTAAAACATATAAGAAACAGAAGATTAATCACTCAAAATAACCAAATGTTTGGAAAAAGAAGTTTCAGGAAACCCTAGTTTAGAGAAAGATGAAAAATCACTCGAAAATCATACGATCCTTGTAAAGAATCACAAGGTTATTGTAAAACTCATATGAAATAAGTCCAAATAATCTCAGATCTGTACAGATCTAAGAGGTTCAGAAGAAAAAATTAGGGTTTCGAGGAGAACAACACAGAGGTGAAGAAACATGCTTAGAAACCCATAGATCATAGTCGATGTAGGAAGATCTTACTCGGAACCAAACCGGAACACCCTAAAACAGGCGAGAAAGGGCCGTAGATGCAAGCGGACTGACGCTAGTCCCTCGAGGACCTTAGAGATGGCAATACCAACGCGAGGGAGGCCATTAGAGGCCTGGTGGTGGTGGGGAAACACCATGAAAGATAGCAGATGACCGACGATGTGTGTAAATTAGGGTTAGGGCTTGAGAGTTTTTGGAGAGGAAAGGGATTTCAGGGCGGCAGTGGGTGAGAAATGAGAGGGTTTGGGGGGTCGTTTTGAACTAAAAAAAGGAAGGGGTTAATCTGGACCGTTGATCAAAATGATCAACGGCCAGGATTTGGCTGGGTATTGGGTTGGGGCAGATAGGTATTGGGCTNACCGTTCGTCATTTGGACATTCCTACACAAAGTTATGATAAAATTACCAAAGCTAGAAAAATGCAATTCTGCGTGAAATCTGCGATCGCAGATTTAACTCTGCGGACCGCATAACCATTCTGCGATCGCAGAATGGTCGCAGAATGAGGCAGAACAGCCCAGTTCTGGGCAACGAGTTCTGCGACGAATCTGCGGCCCGCATACCCATTCTGCGGTGGATTCTGCGGTAGCATACTTGACATCGAAGGGTTAATTTTCTAATTTTTATAACCCGACCCCATTTTAATATATAGGCTTTAGGGTTCATTTTGGGGTCATTTTCTACTGATTTTAGAGAGAGGTGAGAGCATTTTAGAGAGAGAAGGAGGAACCCAACATTTAAATCATCCAATCTTGCATCAATCTTCAAGAATCAAAGATCCCAATCACAAGTTCTTCATCTAAGAGGTAAGATTCTATACCCTAGGTTTTAATTTCGAGTTTGGAGTATAAGATGGGTTATTAAGGTATGATTCTTGGGTGTATTAATATTGTGTATACATGCATGTTCAACTTAGGTTTATGGGAAGATTGTTTAACATAAATAAGTAAAGATTTGGTTGGGGAATGAAGGAAAACCTTGAAAAAGAGACTTGAGATTAAGATGCTCAACTAGTATTTGATAAAATGCTCAAATGAGCTGAAACCATGAATACCTTTCTAATTTGTGTTCAATTTTGTTATGTCTCAAACTAGATTGGAATTGCTAGAATTTCCGGAAAGTTGTAGTAACTTAAGGAAAGCTTAAACGAGGTATGTATGGCTAACTTTAACTCTTGTAGAATCCCCTTGTTGTGACGAGCATACGGTATGTGTACCTTGTATGAAAATATGTGAATTGATTGCCTTAGTTGATTTCCATACCACCATGTTATATGTGATTGTGAGAAGTGATTTGATGTGCCTATCTTGTTATGTGCAAAGTTTGTAAAAGCTTGAGGATGTCGACATGGAAGTATGTTTTTACTTATGTGAACTATTTGTGAATTCTTGTGATTAATGTGCCTTGAACGTTGTTGGTTAGGTCTTACGATATGATGGTGCAAGAAAATAGAAACAAATCGAATGTGGGTGTGTGATTGTGAAAGTGTTATGTGGAAATAACTGAGAAACAAATGATGGAAGGAAATCGTAAATGATGCACTTGGAACAACTTTGGTAATAACATATTTGGCTTGTTGTGGGTAATTATTGTGGTGACTTAAATTGCATATGAGTTGTTGAATATGATGAAACGGTATTGATGGCTACGGAAATTCTTATGAATTGTTGTGGTTGTTCTTTGAGAATTGTTGTTGTTGTTCTTGTGAATTGTTGTTGTTGTGTGTTGTTTATGAATTATGATTGTTCGGTGGGATCGGGTTGCGCGCCGCAACACGAAGTAATAAGGTGTAGGTTGTGGTGATAAGGGTGGCCGAGGTAATAAGGGTGGTCGAGGTAATAAGGGTGGAAAGTGATCGAAATCACTATTTGAAATGAAAATATGAGAAAATTGTGAAATCATTGATATGATAATGTTGAAGGGGAAAAGGAGAGATTGTGAAACTTGTTTGGCTTTGATTGTTTCTTTCACGTGCATTTGATCGTTGATTTTATTGATGTCTGTTACTTGTGTGTTATTTGATTTTACTTGGGGTGAAGTTTGTTTATACATACCAGTACAATTCAAATGTACTGACGTCCCTTTTGCCAGGGGCGCTGCATTCGTGTTATGATTGTAGGTGGTTCTATAGCAGGTACTCCAGTCCACCGACAGTAGCACCTTATCCATTTTCCGTCAGCTATATTGGTGAGCCCCTTTCCTCTCGGGGCCCTGTGTGGCTCATGCCGCTCTTCTTCCCGGAGTCTTATTTTGGTATTTGTGTAAGGTATAGCCGGAGCCTTGTTGCCGGCATTTCCATATTATTCTTTAGTTGTAGTTAGAGGCTCCGTAGACAGGTTGTGGGTAGTGTCGGGCATGGGAATTTAAAATAGAAATATTGACGTTTGGCAATGATGTATAAAACTTCTAATACCTTTAATATTGCGAATGAAGTTGCTAATGAAAATGAAATGGAAATCGTTAATGATATGTTTGTAGAATTTGATTAGTGGAGTCCATCTCCTAGTTATTCATGAGTTAGATTGGGTAGAATGAGATCTAACAGGCTTGCTCGGTCGGGTTTACTCGGTTGAGCGACGGTCGCGCTCCTCGGATTTTGGGGCGTGACATTCCATCTTCCCTTAAGCACTTCTTTTGATTCATTTGGCACAATTCACTTGACTCTTTGAGTCATTTCACCTCTTTCCAAGGGTTTAAAGAGACCCATTGTCACTCTTTCTTATACATTTCAATTCTTTTCTCCTTTTTCAACTTTCCACACCTTTCTTTCTTTTACTTTTCTTGAATCCCTTTTTATTCTTTCTCACATTGAGCATTCTTTTTGTCTTTTTGCTTTTCTTTCTTTTTCATTGCCTTTCCTTTTCTTCATTTTTGTGCCTTATACCACTTTGTTTTCATCCTCGTCTCTCCCCCCAAACTTATACTTTCGCCATGTGCTCAAGGAAAGATCGGGTGCCAAGAGAGGGTATCTTTTAGAACGGGTATAGGCTTGAAACATGGTTCTTGAAAGAAAAAGGTCTAAGGCTCAAAAGGGTTAACTAGGGATCATATCATTGGTAGGCTATGGAATTTGTTCAACTATCATTTGGATCAAGGAGAGCCTATAATCACTTCTCAAGTCAAATTTCACCTAAGATTTTGCCTCAACAAACATTCAGGGCAAGTTCTAGACCAATGGCCCGGGACTTGGACTCGCAATTTGATTTCTCACCACACAAGCTAAGGGATTGCTAAAGACATCGAGTCGGGGGCCCACAATGACCTTAGATATCATTTGAGCACACAATGGTCCGAAAAACCATTTGATGATTGTCGGTCAACACAAGAGTCTCAAGGCCACGACTTTCACCATCCTAAACACAACAATTTGTCTTTGACCATGGGATCAAAGGCAAATGTGCTAGGCCCAAGTGAAGCTTTGCTTGAGGTACCCTTAACTACAAACTACCAAAAACAAAAAACAAAAACGGACTCAAACCCTTAAGAAGGTTGTCACGTCACTATCATTGGGAAGAGCCACCCGGTTCACAAAAAACTCCACCTTTGGAAAGAACCGTGGCATTAAGAAAACCAAAGGCTTATTAAAACATCCAAAACAAAACAAAAGGCTACGAGCCTATATAAGAAGCTAAAAACGAAAATTTTTTGCGAAAATAGAAAATAGAATGAATATGTACAATAGGGGATTTGAATATACAACGGGGAATGAATATATACAATGATGTAACTTTATATACAGACCAAAGGAAAGATAAAAAGTGCGATAAAAGTAACTAAATGTAAAATTATATACATACCAAATGAAAAACAAGAAAGTATAAATGAATCAGTATATATACAGTCATCCAACAAAAATATAGGGCGCACCCTCTCAAATAAAAGCTGGCATTGTCCCCAATGCCAACTAAACCAAATAAGCACCAAAAATAATAGAGAAAGGATATGAAGACTCCCTAAGCCTCGTCTGTCTGCATAGGATCATGAGTGGTCCATGGGTCCTTTGTGTGCTCGGGAACCTCAGACTGGTTCCCGGGGCCTGGACCTGGACGGGCTGTGGATCTGGTACATCTTGTGGCTGACTGGAGGATGCCTCCGGTAGGTCCGCCAACTGGATGATGGCATCATCTGCTCTAGGGATCTTCCTCCTCTTCTTTGGAGGTCTCTGTGCTTGCTCTGGCTGTGTATTTGCTGCTAGCACTGCTGCTTGAGCTGGGTCCTCAAACAACAAGTCTAAAGCCAGCTGGTCTGCCTTCAGTCTATCCACATCCGCCCTCAGCTCCTTCACGGACTCCCTGGAGGCCCGTTTCTTGCGCAGCTTCTTGTGCTCCTTGGAAAGCTCCTTTAGAGCCTTGCCATATGAATCCACTGCCTTAGCCAAGGCATCCTGAGTACTGAGGATCTTCTCCTGGTTTTCTAGTATCTTCTTCAATGCATCCTCAATGGACTGTGGGACCTATGCCGACTGAGGTGCTGACTGAGCTGCAATGGTGGAGGTCAAGGTAGACAACTTGGACGAAGCAGTATACATCTAGTTATTTAGACTCTGAAGCGTCTGGCTCAGTCGGTGGGCAGTGATAGGGTGGGCCCGGGAAGATGGAATCTCCGGGCCAGCTGAGGTGGACGGACCATGAGGAATGTCAGCAGAAGTGGAAGCTCCGGGAGGCATATCAGCAGCAGTAGAGGCAAGCTCAGTGGGTGCCTCTACCACAACTGGCTCTTCAGACTGGCCAGTTGGGGCAGAAGCAGGTGCCTTGTAGTTCTTGTCCTTGGGGTTGTCATTCCCCTTCAAGCTATACCAGGAGAACGGGGCTACCGGCTTGGCCTTGACGTCATAGGGCTTCTTTTCCACCTCCAAGTCCCGGAAGTACATAGAGAGGGTGTTTGGGAAAGGGTAGTTCCGGTCATGCTCTACACCCACTAATGAGATAATGCGGGACATCACATTCCCCACATTTATGGGGTATCCCGCCATAATTGATGCAACCAACACAGCCCGGTGGAGAGGAAGGGTCTGGTCATGTGTGGTAGGGTCCAATCGGCTGCAAACAAAGGTCTCCCAAGCCCTAGCCTCAATGTTCAGGGTCCTCCGCAATATTTTGACCCCAGCAGTTAACCACTCCGGAACGGTACCTAGGACTGCCAGGTACTGAGCTAACCATNTGGTCATTCCAAGCCCTTCGCGGAAATTCTTGGTGATACTGGCCCCTTTGAAGATGTTCTAATAACCACAACTGCAGCAACAGGTTACAACCCTCGAAATGCTTGACCCCTCTTTGACAGCGCTCCAGAGCCCTGTAGATGTTGGCTATGATCATGGGGACTATGTTCTATGTCTGTCCATTGATCCCTTCCATCAAAGTCTTGGCGACCATGGCCAACCTAGTGTGGATTCTTTCCCTTTTCATTGGGAACACTATCAGGCCCAAGAAGCATACAATGAACACGAACACTCTGCGGTGGATGTGGCCCAGAAAAGTGATAGAAAGCTCGTCATGGTAGGTACGGTAGGATTTGCTATGGCCATACCTCTCATACAGATATTCGAAGGGTATGTAAGATTCCTTGAGGCATCCCAAGTCAGCATTTTTCTTCAGCCCCATCATCTTTATAAACCCTTTACCAGTACGGTTCTCCGGCACCAATAACCCAGGGCTATTCCAAGCCAATCCCGCAAGCCCCCCAATTTCTTCTAGGAGTGGTGTCATCTCTATGTCGCCAAAATGGAACACAACCCTTTCACTATCCCAGAATAAAGTGGCAGCCTCGATCAACCTTTTGTTTGGCTCAGTGTCTAGTAGAGAAGGTAAATTGCCCAAGTACTTTCTTACGTGTTTCTTGTCTCTTGAGGAAAGGTCCTCCCACCAATCTAGTAGCAATGGTGGAATCTTGCTAACCATACCGAATCTGGGGACCTCGTGCCTCATTTTCTGCAAAATTTCAACGGGTTAGTCCCTTATCCCCCACCAGACTCGACTATTTATACATTCATGATTAGTATATTGGCATTTAGTTCTCCAAATTAATGCACAGAACGTGGTAGTGTCCATTGGGATTATGGAAACCCCGGTGGACTTTTGGATAAGGCTTGTCTTAAAGGATTATTATGTGGACAACATATTAATCCGGCAAGGTTTGACCATGATGCATGCATAATTTTGATCAGAGTAAAGTTACTATGGGGGTCTAGACTGGTACCCTCAAGCGGACAACTTGAGGGGGGAAGGCACGGAACCGTCGACTGCACCGCTGATTGACTAGTTTTACCGCAAATAAGCCTTTCCGAATTTAAGGGTAATAAATTGGAAGAGCGCAACCACTCATCAAGCGTTGCTATAGGATTTTGATACGTATGAGTGGAATATGATTTGGAGTAAATGCAACAATAATAGCATGTTGTTAAGTATTTGCACGTAAGAGAATAATAAATGCAGTATTTAAATAATTACAAGACGGTTACAGAAGAAAACAAAGAGACAAGTCAATTTCAGGAGAATAAAGAAATCATAAATGCTTAAAAATAAACAGTTAAATTCAAATAAGGGGAAAGGGTACGTAGGATAGAGCATGCTAGCACTAATTCATAAAAAATAAGTTCGTTATGGTAAGAGACTAAAATATCCCCAGAAGAGTCGACATGCTGTCGCGCCCCCTTTTTCCTCCTCGCGGAGAACGTTCGGGTTTCGACATTTCATGGGGGAATAACTCTTTTCCTTTTAGGAATTGGGTATTTGAAGAGTCGCCACCTAACGGATTATGGTGCGTTAGGGCACCTTGAGCAATTAACTCATGGACTAGTTTGCATTACTAGAGATTTAGGGTAAGGGCTCAAAATAACCTTGAGGGGAAGGTGTTAGGCATCCTTCGCGGTCCACAATGGTGGGTCCGGCCGAACTTATACTCATGTGAATTAGTTATTTTAACAGATAAATAGTTTGACCACGTACTTGCAAGTAAGGGCATGTTTTGACATTCTAAGCACATGTATGATTCAAGTAATGAAACAAGGGAAAAAGTTTGAACAAGTTGCACATATATGAAGAAAAGTAAATTCGTTTAAACAACGGGAGTTGGGAAAAAGGTCCTAGGTTGGTTAGCCTACAGGATCATACCCACACAATGCCCGGTAATCACTCCTCAATGAGGGGCTACACGTGGCATTAGCGCGTAGTCATCATATCCCTACTACCCAACTCCCTCTTCTTGGTCATAGCCTAAAGCGTTCTAGCAACTTTGAAAGATATCCTAGGCGTGCATTACTCGTCCCTTCCTTGTGGTCCTGGAGGTATTTAGGACCTCTAATTTGGATAGTTCTAGACCATCCTAAGGTGTTTAAAGGAGAAAAGTCTAAGCGTCAACCAAAACAAGTAGGACTACATTAAAAGGGGGAACAATTAAAGGCTCACATTTTACCTCCACAAGCAGAAACAAATAAGTGCACATCTCAAAAAACCGTTTAAGAGGAAAAACCTTAGAACATGATATCTAGGTGAGCTGAGAGTATACAGTATTGAATTAGGACCAAAGTGTCAAAGACCTATTCAGCTTGCCTACTGATTTTAGACCTGTTCAATATGAATAATCACGGATAACAAAACATGGTTTTATAGTTGCAGAATTTTTATCGCCCTATAGGCTTGCCTAGGCGTATAACAGTGATGTCCTATGAGCATGATATCTATTATTAAGCAGGGATGCAGTAAAATTGTAAACAGCTTCAAGCGGGCGATTTGAATGCTATAGGTATGCTTTCTACTGACGTTGATTGAGAAACGAGTAGGTTAGTTAATCTGATTCAGAACTTGCAGGCGTGGGTTAAAGTTAGGCTGATTCTAGATCCTATAGGCATGATTTCTATTAAAGACATTTTAAGCCGATAGACATGATTTCTAAGGAGATGAATTTGAATACATACTGTACGGGAAACTGAACTTCAATTACTTTACACCCTATAGGCATGATATCTAATTATAGAGCTGATTTAGATCCTATAGGCATGGCTTCTAATTGTGTGAAAGTAAAGCATGCGGAATTCACCAAAGCAAGTCCTATAGGCATATTATCTAACAAACACATTTTGAATTGAAATAGACCTTATAGGCATGTTATCTACCCGATTTTACCTACAATATGCAACTACCCACCCCTTTTGACTAATCACCCCAAATGTTTGTTTACAATAATTATTACAGACCCGTAACTGAATATAAATTACATAAATAAAGTAGAAACTAAGCTATAGGGAGCCTGCAGTAGGCCCAAATGATTTCCAAGCCTCCAGTAGTCTCAAATGCCAAAGTTCCATAGCCAATTTCATGTCCAGGTGTGTCAGAGTTCCCTAAGGACCTCAAGGATCCCGAGCAGTGCTCACACCCAGACTTTTCTCAAATAGTAACTGATTATTGTGTAGTGTGGAAGTGCCAGCCCGGATATGCCAGAGCTCAGAGAGATCTCAAGGGTCTCAAGGCAGTACACAGATCAGAGGGGCAGAACCTAGTAATCTAAGAGTAAAGTGAGAGTGCTTGACATAGTTTTGAAAAGGTTTTGAAATAGTACAGAGATGACTTCTAGGAGTGAAAAGGTTTTCTGAAACAGGAAATAGTTTGGTGGTAAAAGCCAGTTTGAGAAGAGTACCAAAACTCTTTTGAAAACAGCAGACAATCAATTGGTCATAAAACATCCAGATTCAAAAACACTCAACAAATAGATCTCACATGGGGATAAAGGGATTGGGGAACATAAGAGTCACATTGGGGTACATGGATAGGGTATAGAGGAAACATATAGTCAAGAACTGCATAAAACACTTTGGGTCTTAGAGACTTAGCAGGCTAGTCATGGACAGTAAATAGTTAAGACAGAGATCAAAGATGTAATATAGAAAGCCTGACATATCTTGAACAGGATTAAATATACAGGCAGGGTCAATCATATACATCAAATAACCAACATGATCACATAATTAAAGGATTAAACAGATATTCACAAACAGGCTAGTGAAGTATCAAATAACTAGGTGAAGTGTAGGCATGCTAATCATGCATTGAACAGGACAGAGTTTAGACATGCTAGGCAAAGAAGTAAGCAGGAAGACAGGTTGAATTCACAGCTGACGAACCAGTGCAGGAATGAAACACATAGGGTTTGGGTTTCAAAATTTAACTAGAGAGCAGATGTAACACATGTAGTTCCAATATCTTGCCTTGGCTTTCAGCCGGCTAGATCAGTGAATACCACAAGTAGCAGAGAAGAAAAGAGGGCTTTAGAGTGTAAGTGTGTTTTGTGAACTAATGTTCGTGTCTGAAGTGAGAATAGGAGGGAGTTTATACTAATCAAAAGTTAAACAAATAAGGTAAAGAATCAATCATGTACCAATTAGAGAAATTCAGGGAATCAATCACATGTAAAATCAGTAAGTCTTCCATTTAATCAAGGGATAATTAATGGTAACAGTAGGACAGATACTTAAGGAAGAAAATCGAGTACAGAGTTGGTAATTAGGGGCGAATGCACAAGGGTTTCAATTAAGGAAACAATCACTAAGAATTAGCAAAAATAACAAATAAGGCAAGGGAAAATTAATTAAGGCAAGCAGTTCAATTAAACCGAGTAGAGAGGTAAGAATCAAAAGTTTTGTTAAGGAAAAGTGTTCAGATCAAATCAGAAAATAAGGACTTCAGAATAATGAAGGGTTCAATCAAAGAGAAAATCACGTAAAGAGTCAGCAAGTATCACAAACAACTTAAATAAAGCAAGAAATAACAGTCAGAATGAACATCGACATACAGGATCAGTAGAAAAGTTGAACCAAGAACTTAGTAGAGGTATATTAGGACAAGATAACCACGAGACATTCAAATAGCTAAAGAGAAATCACAAGAACCAAGGCAAGAACACAGTTAGTACACCAGTACTCAGAAACCAAACAAAGAATGTCAAAAATTAGGGTTTTTTAGTATAAACGAGTTAAGGTTGTAACAAACTTACGAAATTAGTTAAAACATATAAGAAAGAGAAGATTAATCACTCAAAATTACCAAATGTTTGGAAAAAGAAGTTTCAGGAAACCCTAGTTTAGAGAAAGATGAAAAATTACTCGAAAATCATATGATTCTTGTAAAGAATCACAAGGTTATTGTAAAACTCATATGAAATAAGTCCAAATCATCTCAGATCTGTACAGATCTAAGAGGTTCAGAAGAAAAGATTAGGGTTTCGAGGAGAACAACACAGAGGTAAAGAAACATGCTTAGAAACCTATAGATCATAGTCGATGTAGGAAGATCTTACTCGGAACCAAATCGGAACAGCCTGAAACAGGCGAGAAAGGGCCATAGATGCAAGCGGACTGATCCTGGTCCCTCAAGGACCTTAGAGATGGCAATACCAACGTGAGGGAGGCCATTAGAGGCCTGGTGGTGTTGGGGAAACACCATGAAAGACAGCAGATGACCGGCAATGTGGGTAATTTAGGGTTAGGGCTTGAGAGCTTTTGGAGAGGAAAGGGATTTCAAGGCGACGGTGGGTGAGAAATGAGAGGGTTTGGGGGGTCGTTTGGAACTAAAAAAGGAAAGGGTTAATCTGGACTGTTGATCAAAATGATCAACGGCCAGGATTTGGCAGGGTATTGGGTTGGGGCAGATAGGTATTGGGCTAGGTACATTTGGGTTTAAAGATTGGGCTGAGTGTTGGGTCCAATTTAGGATTAGAATTGAAATAGAAAATAGGGCCAGATTTTAAATAGCTAATTTTAATAACTAAATAATTAATAAAAATAATAAATGAGTGCCAAAAAATAGCTTTGTGTACTAAAATGATTTAAAATATTTATCTAACATTTTAAAAATATAAAAGATCATTTTATGCATAAATAATGTAATTATGCATTAGTATGGGCTATTATTGCAAAGATGTGCAATTTAGCCTAAAAATATAAATATAATTGTAAAAAATACACTGAAATATTTAAACACTATGTTGGCATAAATAAAGAATATAAATGACTAAATCATCACAAAAGCAATTTGAAGGATAATTATTGGATATTTATATAAATAAAAAGAGAAGAAATAAATTGATTTGGAGCTTTTGAAATTATAGAAAAATTATAAAAAATGTTTATGCATGCTTATAACTACATATGTGCTATTTTGGAAAATATATATGTATTAGAAAATATATGAGGAAAAATTGGGTATCAGCAGGCGGCATTTCTGGACGTACCGGATGCAATCTGTTTCCATAGTCATCCAAAAGTATCCGGCTCTGAGTATCTTCTTGGCTAGAACAAAAGCGTTCATATGTGGACCGCAGGTTCCGGCATGTATTTCCTCGAGCAATTTGGAAGCTTCATTGGCGTCAACATACCTTAATAGTCCTAGATCAGGTGTTCTCCTACGCAAAATTCCTCTGCTTTGGAAGAAATGATTGGTCAACCTACGCAGTGTGCGTTTCGGAGTATGGTTCGGCTGCTCTGGGTATTCTGCATTCGCCAAATATTCCTTGATGTCGTGGAACCATGGATTTCCGTCCGTTTCTTCTTCAACATGAGCATAATGAGCTGGCTGACTGTGGATCCTTACCGAAATGGGATCGATGAAATTCTTATCCGGATGTTGTATCATGGAAGACAAAGTAGCCAGTGCGTCTACGAACTCGTTATGGATTCTTGGAACATGTTTGAATTCTGTCTTCGTGAACCTCTTTATCGATTCTTGCACATGATACAGGTATGGTAGTATCTTGGTGTTTTTCGTAGCCCATTCTCCTAGAACCTGATGTACCAGAAGATCTGAATCACCAATTACCAGCAACTCTTGTATATTCATGTCGATGGCCAAATTGAGTCCCATGATGCAAGCCTCATATTCTGCCATATTGTTGGTGCATGGAAACCTAAGCTTTGCCGATACCGGATAATGCTGACCTGTCTCTGACACCAAAACTGCTCCAATACCCACTCCTTTGAAGTTTGCAGCTCCATCAAAAAACATTCTCCAACCTTTGTAGGCATCAGCAATGTCCTCTCCTACGAATGACACTTCATCATCAGGAAAATACGTTTTGAGTGGTTCGTATCTCCTCCTACAGGATTTTCAGCAAGATGGTCTGCCAACGCTTGTCCTTTAACTGCCTTCTGAGTTACATAGATGATATCAAACTCACTCAGCAATATTTGCCACTTGGCCAACTTCCCGGTAGGCATAGGCTTCTGAAAGATGTACTTCAGAGGATCCATCCTTGATATGAGGTATGTGGTATAGGCACAGAAGTAATGTCTCAATTTCTGAGCTGTCCATGTCAAAGCATAACAAGTGCGTTCTAGCAGGGAGTATCGTGCTTCATAAGGTGTGAACTTCTTACTCAAGTAATATATGGCTTGCTCCTTTCTTCCTGTCTCGTCATGTTGTCCCAAAACACAACCGAAAGCCCCATCTGGCGGGACTAGGACTGGCGGTGCGGACAGGTATTCCTTGATTTGTCAAAAGCCTTCTGACAATCCTCGGTCCAACTGGTCGCAGCATCCTTCTTCAGCATTTTGAAAATTGGTTCACATATTACTGTGGACTGTGCTATGAAGCGGCTGATGTAATTGAGACGTCCCAGGAAACTCATCACGTCCTTCTTGCTCATTGGTTGTGGTAATTCTTGGATAGCTTTAACCTTTGACGGGTCCAACTCGATTCCTCGGCGGCTGACGATGAATCCCAGCAATTTTTCGGTAGGAACCCTGAATGCACATTTTGCGGGGTTCAGTTTTAAATTGTACTTCCGTAGCCGATCAAAGAACTTCCTCAAGTCTACTATGTGATCTGTGGCTTTCTTGGATTTGATGATGACGTCGTCAACATATAACTCTATTTCCTTGTGTATCATATCATGGAAGATGGTCGTCATGTCCCTCATATAGGTAGCCCCAGCATTCTTCAGACCGAATGGCATCATTTTGTAGCAGTATACCCCCCCATGGTGTAATGAAAGCTGTTTTCTCTGCGTCTTCTTCGTCCATCCAAATCTGATGATAACACCCGAAGCAATCTACAAAGGATTGGAGTTCATGCTTGGTGCAATTGTCGATCAGAATGTGTATATTTGGCAGTGGGAAATCGTCCTTGGGACTTTCTCTGTCTAAATCCCGATAGTCAACACACACCCTGACTTTCTCATCTTTCTTGAAAGTGGCGATTGTATTCAAAGCCAATTAGTAAAATCCTATAGGCATGATATCTAGTGTCGAAATTGTTTCAACCCTGTGAGCATGGTTTCTAGATGCACACGGATTTTAGCTTCATAGACATGTTTCATAGCTTTGTATTTCCTTTTAATACTATAGGCATGCTTTCTAATTACTAAACCGACTTGAATCCTATAGGCATGATCTCTAGGTTTGAAACTGATTTCAATCCTATAGGCATGATATCTATAACTGAATTCGTTTAAATCCTATAGGCATGATATCTATCAAGAAGCACAAAGGGGCAGAAATTGTACACATTACCAGCGAACAATTGAATCAAACATTAGGGTCCTATAGGCATGATTGCTAACACATATTGATGCGTCCTATAGGAAGAATTTCTAATGTACACACCATATAAAACTCGTACGAGTTTAAGCAGAATTGACATCACCAATGAAAGTCCTATCGGTAGGATTTCTAAAACACATTATGGAACTTAACAGTTTTGACAAATTAGCAGAATTAATAGCATAGATGAATCCCTATAGGTAGGATTTCTACCCAGTGTAACAGAAGGAGATAAGACATCCCCCCCCCCCCCGATTTTACTAAATACCCCAGAATCTGTTTATTACAGAGTTATTACAGACTAGAATAGCAAACAAATTACATAATAGTAATAAGATACACTATAGGGAGCCTTCATTAGGCCCAAATAAACCTGGGAACCAGGCCTTCAAACCAATCAACTTCAAGGCTCAATTCATAGGTACATCATAGCCAAATACGAATGCCTCATCCATATCACATGTAGAACCAGGTTTTCAATGTGTCAAAGTTCCCAAGGGCCTAAGGAACCCAGGGCAATGCTCACACCAGAACCAGACACTCAGAAATGTTTTAAAAGAGATTAGGAACCAGTTCACAATGCGTCAGAGTTCACAAGAGTCTCACATGGACCCTGAGCAGTGCTCACACTGGGGTGGTTGAGGATAGAACCTAAGAAACTAAGAGTGGAAGTTTTTAAAAGGGCAACATCATATAAAGAGAGACAGATTTAAACAGTGTTGATTTCAGTAAAATAAAGTTTAAGACATGGAACTTGTAGACAGAATTGCACCCAGAAAACAAGCAAGGTTCATGCTCAAACACACAGTTCAAATGAGTTGAAGTCTGGTTAACAGTCTAGTTAAGCTAGGTATTCAATGCTAGTATTTAGGATAACCTTGTTTAATCACAGAAGCAATTAGGCAAAACAGTCAGGTTAACACATGAATTCAGAGGGATACCAGACATGTTAGAAACAAATTGACAGGGCATATGAATTAAGTAACTAATCTATAAAGTTAGGATAAATTAACTAATTACACGTTGATAGTACCCTAAAAATGCAAAGTTCAGAACAGGTGCAGGATTAGCAAACAGTGTGCATGGACAAGTTAAACATTAAGCTAGTTTTTTAAAAGGATTCATATCATTCAAAACAACTAATCTAAATTAACAGTGTTAACCATAGGATTAAAACAAAAGCATTTAGACAAGCAGAATCATGCTTAGAGAGGGATCTTAGACATGCTGGATTATAAACACAGATCAGGAACATATAAGAAATGGTATGACCAAGGATAGTCACTCACCAGTTAAGCGAGCGAAAACCAGAATAATACCACAAAGTTGAGAGTCCAGAATGTTTGGCCTTGACTTTCAGCCGGCCAAGACCAGTAGTAAGCGAGAGAATAGAGAGAGTATAGAAACATAAACTTTAAATTTTAGTGAGAGCCTATAGAGTTCGAGTCTTTCTAAAGGGAAAAGGGAGAAGGGTTTAAATAGTATTTAATTAGGCGAACAAATACGGAAAGAAAACAAACACACATAAGTAAGGAAAGAAATTAATCACAGAATCAGTTGAAGTCTAGTTTTAGGACAAATAATACAGAGTTCAGTAAATTATCAGGGAATAATGGCGTGTAATTAGGCGAGTAACACTTAGAATAAGAAAAATATCATATGGAATCAATTAACAATCAGTTTTAGGGCAAAATAAGGTAAATGAATAAAAGAAACATGGTAGATTGAACAGAAATAAGGAAAATATTAGTCCCATATGAGAAAGGAAAGAGCATCAAAAAATCAGTAAAAGTTTTGAACTCTAGTTTTAGGTAAATCTTCACAAAATCGGCAAAAAAATAAAGCAATGAATCACACAATGCATACAATGAATGTAGATAGAAAATTATTCAAAAAGAAAACCAGAATCGAACCAGATTTGGTTCAATCAAAGACCTGAAACCCTTATTTTAGGTAAACCATAAAATCGATAAAAAGTTAAGGCATAGAGTCATGTATTTTAATAGAATGAACATAGAAAGGAGGTTATTCAAAAGAAACATAAAATCGAACTAGATTTGGTTCTATTAAAGAAGATCTGAAACCCTAACCTTAGGGTTAAGTTGAATCAGTGAGAGAT
Source organism: Nicotiana attenuata (assembly GCF_001879085.1). Classification (NCBI taxonomy): domain Eukaryota; kingdom Viridiplantae; phylum Streptophyta; class Magnoliopsida; order Solanales; family Solanaceae; genus Nicotiana; species Nicotiana attenuata. The sequence goes on along the minus strand of NW_017670653.1, from coordinate 481,031 downwards.
ACGGAAAGATTCATACTTTCAAAGATAAAAAAATGATGAACACGGACGGAATAAGCAACGGGTTAAAGATTTTGAACCAGACTTGGTTCGAATCTCTTAAGATCTGCTTGCCATTTTAGGCAAGCTATTAGGTAATACCAAAATCGAGTAGCCAGTAAGGAGGAGGGGCTAATATGGTAAGGGAATTATAGATTGATTCCGTTTTTTGGAGTTGAAATCGAAGAGATATGAGTGACGACGCTAGGGTTTGACAGAAGGAGGGATGAGAGACGAGAGCATATGAGGGCAGCGGGTTTTGGATTATGAGGGTTAGGGTTTGGGATAGGTAAATTAAAAGAGGTGTGAAGAATGTGGGTCGTTGATCTTAAGAGATCAACGGTTGTGATTTAAAAAGGGGATTGGGTTCGGGTTTTAAATGGGTGTGGGTCTGGGTATTTGGTGTTTGATGTGGGCTGGTGTATTGGGCTGGGGTAATTGGATAGTGTAGGTAATTGGGCTAGGTCCGAAATTGGGGTTTTAGGGGGCTATATTTTAAATACTCAATGTAACAAATAAATAATTTATAAAAAATAATTAATAAATAACAAAAATATCACTTGTGCATGAAAATGATTTAAAATAATTACTTAACGTTATAAAAATATAAAAAGTCATTTTTTGTGTAAATAATGTAATTATGCATAGATATAGGCTATTATTGCAAAAATATGCAATTTTAGCCTAAGACTGCAAAATAAATATATATAAAAATATTTAAAGCAAAATAAATGATGAAAAATTAAATAATGAATCATGATAAAATTATTTGTGATGCAATTAACAATTATTTATATAAAAATACAGGAATAAGTTGATTAAAAGCCTTTAAAATTATAAAAAATTATGGAAAAATACTTGGTGATGCTCATGCACTACTTTGAAGGTATATATATGTATTTGAGAGATATGAGGAAAAAATTGGGTATCAACAATCATTTTTTGGGAACAAAACTTAACGCTTTTGGACTAAACGAAATCTAAAAGGCGCTACTAAGTAGTCAAAATCCCCACTTATCAGTGGTCACAGAGGCTAAGACTGCGGTTTTTTGGTCGTCTGTACGAGGAACTAGGGGTCAAAGGCGGGGAGAAGAATTTATTCCAATTGTCCAAGACGAGGGTGAAGAAGGATCGGGATCTGGACCAAGTGAGGTACATCAAATACGAGGATGGTAGAGTATTCATGGGAGACGCCAGATTAAGAGTAGATGGCAAACTTACTTTCATAAACTTCTGAATGAAGAAGGGGATCGAGATGTTGTGCTAGGCGATTTGGGGAATTTCGAGAGTCACCGTGACTTTAGGTACCATAAGCGCATCAAGGTAGAAGAGGTCGTTGGGGCTAGGCGTAAGATGAGCAGGGGCAGAGCTACCGGTCCAGACGAAATTTCGATAAAATTTTGGAGGTATGTGGGTAGATCGGGTTTGGAGTGGCTGACTAGGCTGTTTAATGTTATTTTCATGACAAAGAGGATGTTGGATGAGTGGAATTGGAGTACGGTGCTTTTGTTGTACAAGAAAAAAGGTGATATCCAGAGTTGCAACAATTATAGAGGTATCAAATTGTTGAGTCATACCGTGAAAGTTTAGGAGAAGGTGGTAGAAGCGAGGATGAGTAGGACGGTGTCTATATCCGACAACCAGTTTGGGTTCATGTTGGGTCGTTCTACTACAGACGCTATCCACATATTAGGAGGCTGGTGGAACGGTACAGGGATAGGAAGAAGGATCTGCACATGGTTTTTATTGATATAGAGAAAGCGTATGACAAGGTTCCTAGAGAGGTTCTTTAAAGATGCCTAGAGGCTGAATGTGTGTCGGTTGCTTACATTAGGCCGATTAAGGACATGTATGATAGAGCTAAGACTCGGGTTAGGATAGTGGAAGGCGACTTGGAGCATTTTTTGGTTGTTATGAGGTTACACCAAGGATATGCGCTCAGCATGTTCTTATTTGCCCTGGTGATGGACGCACTGACACACCAAATTCAAGGGAAGGTGCCATGGTGTATGTTATTCACTGATTACATAGTTCTAATAGACGAGACACGAGGTTCTGTTAATGATAGGTTGGAGGTTTGGAGATAGGCCCTTGAGTCTAAGGGTTTCAAGTTGAGCAGGACTAAGATGGAATACCTTAAGTGTATGTTCAGCGTCGAACTGAGGGAAACGAGCATGGATGTGAGGGTTGGATTGCAGGTCATCCCCAAGAGAGGTAGTTTCAAGTACCTTGGGTCAGTTATCCAGGGGGTGGGGATATTGACGAGGATGTCACACATCGTATGTGGGTGGGGTGGATGAAATGGAGGTTAGCATCTGGAGTCATGTGTGACAAGAAAGTGTCACCACAACTCAAATTTTAGTTTTATAAAGCGGTGGTTAGACCGGCCATGTTGTATAGGGCTGAGTGTTGGCCAGTTAAGAACTCACATATCCAAAATACGAAAGTAGCAGAAATGAGGGTGTTGAGGTGGATGTGCGGGACACTAGGATGGACAAGATTAGGAATGAAGATATTCGGGAGAAAGTGGGTGTGGCTTCCACGGATGACAAGATGCGGGAAGCGAGACTCAGATGGTTCGGACATGTACAGAGGAGAAGCCTAGATGCCCTGGTAAGGAGGTGTGAGTGGTTGGCAATGGTGGGTACGAGGAGAGGTAGATGGCGGCCTAAGAAGTATTGGGGAGAGGTGATCGGGCAGGATATGGTATGGCTTCAGATCTCTAAGGACATGGCCCTTGATAGAAAGCTGTGGAGGTCGAGCATTAAGGTTGTAGGTTCATACGTAGTTGGGCATATTTTTTATTCGTACCACTGCGAGGCTAGTCTGATAGGATTTTGTCTTAGACTGCTAGCGGTCAATGTTATGTTCACACTACTCTTTCGTTTTCATAGTGTCAGGCCTTATTTACTGGTTATTGTTTTTGTTTTTCATAGATTTCCTTGTTCTTATGATGTTGTTATTATTTATATGGTTTCTGTTGATGGTACTGATATATTTTCTCTTTTCGCCTTCTTGAGCCGAGGTTCTATCAAAAACATCCTCTCTACTCCCTCGGGGTAGGGGTAAGGTCTGCATACATACTACCCTCCCCAGACCCCACTTGTGGAGTTTAACTGGGTCATGGTTGTAGTTGTTGTTGTATTTAGGGAGACAAGATCCTCAAATCAAGCTCCTCTTCAATGAAAATAAAACCTTCATTGATGGCTGCATAACCGTTGGCTATAAATGCAGGTATTCTCTGTAACGACTGCTCATTTAATGTTATTCGATGTCAATTCTTTGAATCTTTGTTAGCGGCTGCTATGCCTTCGGGATTCATTCAGCACCGCACATGCTTGCATCTGGTTCCAACTATTTGCTGACTCACATCTTATGTATCTTTAGTTCCACGTGTCACTTCACCATTCGTCCAACTATCGCTAACCAATTTTACCCATGCAGATAGTCCCTCTACTTTCCGGTGATGAAACTTAGTGTTACCGAGAAGTAGATAAGAGTTCTTTTCTTGGTGGGAAAGTTCCTAAACGAACTCTAACACTTGAAAGGAAGCATGTCTTCTCACATTTAATGACCCGAATACGTGTTATTCTATGATTTAGCAAATATTTTCGTCAGTTTTTGAGGTAATCATGCCCACAATTTTTGTCGTCTATAACTTCTCCACTACTCCTCATATCACTCTCTACTTTTTTAACTCCTTCTTCTTCTCCAATTTGCCTTAGAACCCTACTTGCAAAACTCAATTCTCACAGTTAAATCTTTGTTCATAAGTTTTTCATTACCATGTCTTCTAATACTGCTGTCCTCAAAAAACTCTCGTCTTTTCTTGCGTGGAGGTCCAAAGAAGAACAAAACAAATGAGGCTGATGTTGAATATGAACATCCTACTGTTAACACCATCATACCCCTTCATCTTAGCATGAAATCTGACTGTCAAGAACAAAATGAACCTGCAAATCCCAAAATTGACAGACACTGGCATGTTCGTAGGTATCCTTCTTCCTTTCATCCTTGTAGCATCCTGTCGTGAAGGAGGATTGCAATATGAACAACATTGAAATCCTCATCCCTAATGAGGTAGAAAGGGTCACCTTCTCCAAAACAGGGTTCATGTATGTTTATACATACCTTTTCACTTCGGGAGTAGGTGAAGGAATCGACCCAATAATCTTAGAATTCTGCCACCGGTACCAAATCTGTTTGGCATAAGTAGGCACATCCATATGGCTTATGTTGGCTTTGCTCTGCCAATTATGCCCTGAGACCAAGGAAACCCTAACTCTTGCACACATGATGAACCTCTATTCCCCAAAGATCTTCCAAGGAGGTGTGCTAAAACATAGCAAACATGGTTATCTTGCCCTCCTTACAAGCATTGATGATGACAACGACCGTGGATGGATGGAACGGTTCGTTGACATTGCTAGCAGGAAAATCCTACCGACCACGGCACGTGCTTTTCCTGAATCATGGAATCTTCTTCGTAAGTCTGTAGATACCTCTTTCTTTCCATGTTTAAAAATACCTTCCTTCTTTGCTAACTTTGTATTTTCTTTATTCCAGCTACTCATTGAAAACCGGCACGGGTTCAAGATTTGGCCCAAAGGGGACAAAAAATTCTAGATATTACTACACCAAAATCCCGTAAGTGAAAAGAAATGGCTCCCAAATATGGAAGGAAACCCAAAACAAAAATTCTTCCTCCCTTCTTAACTATCTTCTTGAATCACATAGGAATTTCGAAGGGAATCCGTCGTTTATCCTAACATCGAGGCTCTCGATGACCCGGAGAAAGTCACAAGGGTACTGCAAAATGCCCTTAACCAAATGAGAGATCATGAATCTTCTCTCACTTCTAGTGAAGGTGTGTTTACCTTGAAAATGGTAATTACAATTATATTTGATTTTGTGGTTATAAAAATACGTGATTTATTTTTACGCTAGTTGTTAAGCAATATATGCTAAGTATGAGACTAGAAAGCAAAGTAAAAGCTTTAGGATAGTGTGATACACAAACCGAGTGACCGAGAATCGGGGCCTCGAGCTAGGTTATACGGGGCCTCGGGGTTGAGCTAAACGTTAGGCTGTGGACAGCCGACAGAGAACTAACAGTTTGAAGGGCCTTGATGAGGGCTCTTTATGATCAATAATGAGTAATAAATGAAGAACAATTAATGAAACACAATAAACGTAAGCAATAAATATAAGTAATAAGATCAAAGGAGAATATGTTTAAGTTAGAGAGCAGAGAATGTTCTTGTTCTTGTATTTAATGTTGTGTGCTATATCTCTTACAAAATGACAAGGACCCCCTTTATATATCAGGGGAAATCCCAACATGGTACAGATGCATTTAATACAAAGATATGCGGCTGATACAACTATTTAATGCCACGGTACGGGCTTGTACTAGCCTAATAGACTTGGTCAGCTTTAATCACGTGCCTTGGGAACTCCACGTTTTGACATCATAGCCACCGATTTGTACTGCCCCGAGGTTGAGCACTGAGAACCCTCGGTGTCGAACCTCGAGCTGAGCCTCGAGCCTCCTCGATACGTGCTTATGAAGCGTCATAATGGCCATAAAATCGGACCCTCTGATTTTCACCGTTTACAGATAGTCCTCGCGTTTCTTAGAATGAAAATGATAAGAAACGATCTTGAACTTTTACCTCTTCGATACTACCATCATGACGTCAGCCCGTCAGAGCATTAAATACCATGAATCAAGACTTCGCAGGGGTTGCTGTCAACACGACTATCGAGAAAACCCATGACCGCTATTGGTTTGACCTTTCCGCTCTCCAAACGCTGCCTATATGGCTTCTATAAATACCCCAACCGTTTTGTCATTCACACTTTTACAATATCTTCAATTTTCTAGAGCTAAGTTCATCATCTTCCACATTCTTCTCCCTTCTGCGCTTGCCTCCTCACTTTCTTTCTCAGAAACCTTTTTTATAATCATGGCTAGAACCTCTAGAACGGTACCTCAGAAAGTGGGCACTGCTTCTTCGTCTCGCCCATCAAAGGGTAAACCAAAAGTACCCCCAACTGTCGAGCAATGTACCCCTACCAAATTCGATACTGTATACGATTTTTTCATCAAGAATCCCCCTTTTACACTGAGCTGATGTGAGCACGTGTCTCGGTACATCAGCATGGTGACCGATACGCATAGAGTGAAAGAAGACTGTCAATGGGGAAAGGCAGTGGTAGTTGAGATTCCCAATCCTGGGGAAAGCATAGTAGACCATAAGGCTGGCTTCCACAGCGTGTATACATACCCCTTTACTCTTGGTCCCATAGATTCTTCGGACCCTTCTTCCCCGCCGATAGATCCGGTGATTCTCGACTTCTGTCGTGAGTACCGGGTGACACTCAGCCAAATCTATCCTTCTTTCTGGAGGATCGTTTATATGCTCTGATATTTTTCCAACAAGGTCGGGGGTATGACCTTTACCCTTAATCATTTTATTAGACTATATACCCCCCGCCTCTTTCGAGGTTTGATCAAGCTTCACCTTCGATCCGCAATGACGTTCTTTTCGAGCATTAATGAGGATAAGGACCAGGCGTGGATGAGTCGGTTTGTCCGAGTGAGGACCTCGGACATCATCCCGGCTAATAGGATGCCATTCTCGGAGGAGTGGAATATGAAGCGTAAGTGCCCTACCTCGAGCACGTTCATTGCCCTTTCTTCCCTCTCTGAAAACGATCTTCTTCTGATTATGTAGCCACCGCTTGGTACCCCAGTGCGGTTCAGAACCTATCGGGATGGATCGGATAGTTGAATTCCGCCTTCCTTTATATCGAGCGTTCTTGGAGCGACTTGGTCAGAACGCGGTGGCAGGCTAATAACCATGGTATGCTTTTTACTGCTATCTTTACCATGTTTCCCTATGAATATCTTTTGTGGTGGCAAGTTTGATGCATCACGCTTGCGTAGGCCTCGGGGATGGAGTGTTGATGAAACCGTCTTCTGATGGTGAGGAAGAGACCTCAAAAGCCGGTAAGGGTAAAAAGAGGATGAAGGAGGCGTCGGCTGAGTCTCCCAAATCAGAGAAACCTAAAGTTCGCAGGCCTCGGACTGACGCCAAGGTCTCGACTTCGGCTGCTGTGACAAGTCCCCGTACCGAGCATGAAGATGATGATGATGATGAAGGCCCTTTGGTATAAAGGACGAGACGAGGCACTGATGCTCCATAAGTTATTGCGCAGAAAGCCGCCAAATCGGGGGTGGTCGATACGGACCAAACCCGTTCTGAGGAGACCCTCGAGGTGGGTGCGGGCACAGTCTCCGAGTTTCAAGTCGGACATGGTACAGTCCGTGCCGATGAACCCGCTGTTGGTGATTCCGAAGGGCCTGAACCCGAAACTTCTCGGAGGCAAGATGAGACCCTTAATTTGAGCCCATCGTACTCACCAGGGGAAATCAGGGATGCACAGGACCCTGATACCGCCGATATGGGGGCCTCTCATGGAGGGGAAGATGTGCTTGTAGACCTCTTCGACGGTGTCGACGAGGACATTGATCTTGATGCTCCCGTCGCTCGCAAGGAGGCGGAGAGGCTTTATCAGCAGGTGATTTTCTTTGTCATAACTTTTGCGCTTCAAATCTTTGCCCTTGACTTTCTAACTTCTCTGCTTTGTTGCAGGCTAAGAAAATGTATGACCATGCCTTCTCTAGGCTTCAAGATGAGCTTTCGAGCTGTGGGGAGGAGCTCGAGAAGCTCACCTCGAAGCTGAAAGAGTCGAAGGCCTCTTCTGCCCGAAAGGGGGAGGAGTTGAGCAAACTGTGAGTTTAGAGGGAGTGCGCCAGGAAAGGGCTGACCTTGATGAGCGAGTAACACGGCATCTACGAACTCGTCTTTTATTCTTATAACTTGATGCTTACCAACTCGTTTTGCCTTTGTAAATTGGGCAAAAGGATGCCCTGGTGGGGCAGCTCCAGGAAGAGGCTGCAGCCAAGGATGCGGAGATCCTCAAGCTGAAGGGGCAGAATGATGCAGTGACCTCGGAGAGGGACCTTTTGCGGGCGAAGTTGGCATCGACCAAGGATCTTCTTCGAAGTGCTCAGAAGGAGGCTGCTGCACTAACTGTATCCAAGGCTGAGGCCGAAGAAAATGCTTCTTCATACATGAAAGATGCCGCCACCGCAAATGAACGGGCCAGAGAAATATCCGAGAAGGCCGAGCAGAAGCTGAATCGGGCCATTGTTTATGCTCGTTCGCAAGCAAGGTGGCAGGCTCTCGAGGAAGCCAGCACCAAAGGCGCCGATCTCTCAGCTGAGATCAAGGAAGCCCGAATCTTGGAGGAAGAATCGGCATTTTCGGCCACTTCGGACGAGGGTTCCGGAGATGATCCAGAGAATAGTTAGGGCGAGGAATAGACTCATGTCGTCTTCTCCTTTTAGTTTTTGTATATGAATTTCTAGGGTGGAAAGGCTTTGTAGAGACACCCCTTGTAAATATATTTTTGGAAATGTAAGAAGATTCTTCTGCTTCAAATCTTCGATTTTTTTTATTTCAGCGCTCATGCGAGTTTAGCCTTTGAATTTTGATGTTGGCTCTTCGGAGCCCATACTTAGAGTAATCGGGACCCTCGAGATCGGGCACCATCTCGAGACTAGGTTGATAGTTCTTTATAGAGTCCTCGCTTGTAGTACCGGGATCCTCGAGACCTTGATGGCTCTCGAGCGTTGTATGACGGTATCATTTATGTGATATGGTTGCGAAGTGACCGGGGGGTCCCACCAGTACACTTTCCCAAAAAGCGGCACTAACATGGTCAGAATTAATTGGCCTTCTGAATAGGCGAACAGTCGCCGCCTGCTCTATACATGTATTTGCTTTACCCTTATTTGGGGATTCCGCTACTTTGAGTGACTATCACCTTTATAGAGCTCTTCTTCCTTGTGCCAGTTTTCTTCAATTCAAAGCTTTCACCCAAGTCTTCATCTTCCCTTTCTTGTTTTACCATAGTCATGGCTGCTACGCCAAAATCCGTTTGCCACGGAGAGGAGAGTTCCGCCTCTGCTTCGCGCTCGGTCGGTGGTACACCGCCGGTGTCCGGTGGGTTAGCCTCGAGGTGCTCTGTCTCGATGAGGGATTTTACGTTAGAGAGACCTCCCAATATTCAGGGCCACCGAGACCATGCATCGAGGTTTATCTCCTCAATAGGGGAGGAACACCTCGAGGCAGTTAGAAAAGATTGCGGATGGGGAGAAAAGGTGGTACTGCAGGTACCTTCCCGGGCAGAGAGCATCATGGCTCATGTCGAGGGGTTTTTGAACATATACACGTACCCCTTTACATTGGGCCCTCTTGATAGGGTCGTGCTCGAGTTTTGTAAAAGATATCAGGTTACCCTGGCACAGGTTTAACCGTCTTTTAGGAGGATAGTGCTGATGATAAGGTACTTTGCAGATAAAGCCGGGCTCGAGTTCACCCTCAGCCATCTTATTAGATTATACCGGCCCTTGCATTACCGAGGCCTGATTATCTTGCGACGTCGGTCCACCCAGCCCTTTGCTGCTAGTAATGGAGAGGATGGGGACCGAGGGTGGATGAATCGGTTCGTCCGAGTGCGGACTGTCGATATTATTCCCGCAAAGTTCTTGCCACTTCCTGAGAAATGGAATATCACATGTAAGTGGTACACTTTTGTTATTGTTACTTTTGTCCATGGTAGAGGCGGGCTCCATCAAGATTTTTTCTTTTTATTTTCTTTAGCAATCCTGTGGCTGCCATGCGAGGTTCCTGACCTGGAGGATTGGTCTCGAAAACTTGTAGCTTGCTCGACTTACGATGAGCGTAAGTGGCGAGTCCTGTCCAAGGGTAGATGGGAGACAAAACATCACGGTACGTGTTGAGTGTCTTGTTTTCTTAGAAAGGTACTTTCTTTTGTGTGTACTAACTCCGTCACTGCAGGCATCGGAGAATTTTTCGAGATGAGACCGTGCCCCCTCGGGGAGGAGGAAGGATCATCGTCTTCGGGGACGAAGGCTGATAACAAACGGAAGGGGTCCTCGACGGACGAGGGTGTTTATAGTGAGGCAAGCCTTGCTCGGAGGCTCAAAGAAGATGTATCAGCTGAGCCTGCGGCATCTGGGGCTTCTAGCCTTGGAAAAATGCTTCCTCCTTTGCCGCCGTCTTGCTTTCCCGTCGAAGGTACTTCAAGGGATAAATATTTTCTACCGCCTTCCTCTTCTTCCGCTGAAGGTACTTTGAGGGAAATTCGACGCCAGGGGCCGCACAAATCGAGTGCGATATCGAGCGAACGTATTCCCATCGAAAGTGGTTCTACTGAGGCGACGAGACCAGGCCAATAGGTGCGCGCTCAACCTTTGATGAGGCTCAGCGGCTCTGTTAGGCGGTGAGTTTTGGTCGACTGTATTGGCTTTTCAACTTTGCACTTTCTTTTTCTTATCGAGCTCCTTTTTCATAGGCTTTTGACAAGCTCAAGTCTGAGTTGCTCCGCCATGAAGCCAGGTTGCAAAAAGCCTTGGAAGAGGAGAAATCCCTCAGGTTTCTTTGTGATAAAAGAGCAAGGGAGTTGGTATACCTGCGGTATGAGGCGAGTCGAAGCCGGAACTACGAAAACTACCTCGAAAGACAGGTAACCTTTGTTTCGAGGGGATGCACGTTTCTTCTCCTTCCTTCGGATATTAACACTTTGATACTTTAGTTGCAGAGGAAGATGGAAAACCTAGAATGCCTTTGGGGTGAAGTTAGTCAGGCCAAGCATGAGCGTACTGAGTTAAAGGCTCAGGCAGATGCCCAAGTTGCGGCCAAGAAAGATGTTTTGGCCAAGGCTTCTGCCCTCGAGATGCAACTCCGGAATGCTCGTGAAAATAGCTCGGTTCAAACGAGCATGATTGCAAGGCTTGATTCTGAGCTTTTGAAGATGAACGCCGAGGTTGTGGACGCCTGAGCTAAAGCTGAAGAGATTCGAGCTAAGGCTAACAAGAAAGTGGCCGTCTATTTAAAAGACGTTGCCGATGCTCAGGCTGAGCTGAGAGGGGCTTCTGATCGGGAGAGCAGAAGCAATGAGTATGCTCGGTGTGAATCTCGGAGGGAAACTCTCGAAGAGATCCATGCTAGGGGCATCGATCTCTCGGAGGAGATAGCGCAGGCGAAGGCGGATGAATACGACGCCAAGTTCCTCTTGTCCGATGCTGAAGATAATGAGGAAGAGGCCGACGGGCCACAGTCCCCGAGGGGAGCGTAGGCTAGGCCTTGCTTTTCTGATTCCTTGTACAGTGTTCTTAGAGAACTTTGTAAATGGAGCTTTGTATATACGTATAAAAGGAAGCCTTTTGGTTTCACCTTTCATGCATTTCCCTTTTCTTGTGTACGTCTCTTTTTGTTTTGAATTCATATGTCTATCGACGTTCGGCAAGGTGAACTGGACTTTGAGGTAAAAACCCTTAGGTTTGTAAATCAGCCCGGAGGCTTGTTGGGCTAGCTCATAGGCTCTTACGCATTTTCCCTTAGGCGTTTTTTAGTTAACTGTTTCAGGCTCAATCTTCGAGTCGGATCTCTACTCGATCTCATTGACCCTTAAGTTTTCGAATTTTAAGCTGGCATCTGGGCTCGTACGGGTTGGGTCGGTACAACCTCTAATACAGGCTGGCGACAGCGGCTCTTATGCACTGGGTTGATACGACCATTAGTTTAAGCTGGCGATAGTGGCTCTTACGCGTTGGGTCGCTACGACACTTCATTTAAGCTGGCGACAGTGGCTCTTACGCGTAGGGTTGGTACGACCTCTACTATAGGCTTATTTTTTTCTCGTTGAAGACTTTTTTGAAGTTTTTGTGTTCGCCTGACTCTTCGACTGTTCGATAAGAACCTCTATTGTGAGACGTTATGCAACGATAAATGAGCACCTCGGAGCTTTTCGCTCGATGGCTGAATGTTTTGAAGCTTGCTGTTTGGAGCTGGCATAGTCAAAGCTCTTTTACTTATGCCAAGGGTAGCCTGATTAACCGGTTCTTTTCGAAGTATTTTCGAAGTAATTTGAAGGCCTGTGAATTTTTGTGGCGATGGTCGGGCGTCCCCGAGTCGCGTTAGTTTAGTTGGTACAGCCTTGTGACCGTAGTCATCGTATTGGCCGTAGCCTTTTAGTCCCTGAGTGAAGTAGCTTCGGCGTCTATATCGAGGGTATGCCTTTTTAGTGGTCTTAGAAGTTCGAATATATAGCCTTAACTTTAAAATCGGGATTATGCCTTTTGTAAGGTCTTATAAATTTGAACATGCCTTACTTGAGGTCTTACAGATAGGTTACCTGGTACAAGAATGATTCATGCCTGGTTTTGAGGTCTTACAGATAGATTACTTAGTACAAGTATAATTCATGCCTGGCTTGAGGTCTTACAGATTTTGGTATTGCCTTATGGAGGTCTTACACTGTTGATAACGCCTCGTGGAGGTGTTACATTTTCTAATATTGCCTCGTGGTGGGCTTTCGGGCTCGAGGTCGCCCGCATGGGGTCTTATGGCCTCGGGTTCTTGATACCTCGATGGGGTGACCGGCGGCGACAGTCCCCGACACGTCGAGGGTTTTTGGCTCTGGAGTCGTTCTTTGTATATTTTGATGTTTCCTCATAGAGGCCTTGCGAGTTTGAAAGTTTCCGGCCCGGAGGTTTTATGGCTTCGAGTATTTGATGTTAGTCCCCGAGTGTTCGGGAAATTTCTAGCTCTGGAGCCGTTTCTTGAAAAAATAGCGGATTTCTTTGAAGCGCAAAGTGTTTTGATGGAAAAATATTCCTTGATTACTTGGCATAAGTATACATGTTTTTGTTGTCAAGGGTTCAATCATTCTATGCGGACACGGTTCATTCGACCGTTTGGCCCGATACATCATTTTCCTATTGAGACCCTTTTTGGCTCGTCTTGGTTCTTCGAGGTGGTGATCTCCCGGGGGGATGCCCCCCATTATTCGAGGTTGATTGAAGAGAAGCCTTGAATACTTGTTAAGTTCTCCTTAGGTAGCATATAGATGTTTCCTCGTTAAAAACCTTGCTGGTAAAACCCTTCTTGGGATAAAACCCGGTCGAAGGAAAAGAGTGCAACGCATGCTTTAAAACCTAAGGTCTTCAAGCTGGGGAGTACCTCGATCGTTCTAACCGGACTCCTGCACATAGGTTAATATAAAGCGTAAATAAAAAGGGAGACGATTATACCTTAGTAGTGATGGCACTTTGAGCCTCGATATTCCTCAAATGTTTACTATGGGGACGCAGTACGGTCCTTTGTTAATTGACTCGGGTACAGCCAAGAACGCAGCTCGTGATCGCTACTTTGCTGTTTGCTCATCCTTTGGATCCTTCGATGTTGAAGGTGTCGATGTCGGTGCCACACCGTGCACCGCGAACATCTCTCTCGCTGCATGCTGCTCCCCGTATACGGTTTTTATTCCGTATTTTGTTGCGAACTTCATCATTTGATGAAGGGTTGATGGTACTGCTCTCATGCAGTGTATCCATGGCCTTCCGAGTAAGGAATTGTATCTCATGTCTCCTTCGATGACATGAAACTTGGCATTTTGGGTTGTGCCGGCCACATTGACCGGGAGGGTGATCTCCCCTTTCGTTGTCTCGCTCGCCATGTTGAATCCGTTGAGGACTCGAGAAGCGGGCACGATTTGGTCGAGCAGTCCGAGCCGCTCCACCACCCTCGATCTGATAATGTTGGCCGAGCTACCAGGATCCACAAGTACACGTTTAATTTGAAATGTATTCACTAGAAAAGAGATTACCAGTGCGTCGTAATGAGGCTGAGACAGGGTCTCGATATCCTCGTCGCTGAATGTGAGAGCGTCCTCAGGTATGTAACCTCGAGTTTGCTTTTCCCTGGTGATGGATATTATTTTTTGTTTGATAATGGGTTCCTGTGGGATGTCGACTCCCCCTTCAATCATGTGGATGACATGTTGTGGTTCTTCTGTTTCATTTTTCCTGTTCGCCTCTCTTTCCCGGAATTAATTTTTGGCTCGGTCGTTGAGGAACTCTCGGAGATGCCCTTTGCTGATCAGTCGGCTACTTCTTCTCGGAGCTGTCTGCAATCTTCGGTACTATGACCATGTGTGCCGTGAAACTCGCACACCAGGTTGGGGTTCCTTTGTGACGGATCTGATTGTACGGGTTTTTGGCCACCTGGTTTCTCTGATTTTACCATTGGCAGAGATGATATCTAAAACATCAATTTTGAAGTTCTATTCGGACAATCGGGGTGCCTCCATCGGTCCTGTATGTCTTTCGAATCCGACTCTGGCCACGAGTCCCTGAGGATTATGACCTCGGTCTGTCCTTCGATCATTTCGGGGTATGTTACGCCTTGGGGCGTTTCTTTGATCTTCAGTGTAAGGTTGATACCTTTCCTTGTTTGGCCTCGGTTCTTTTCCAAGAGCCTGTTAGGATATACTGAGCCCGAGGGGGCTCCCAGTTGGTCGTCCTCGACCCTAATCTTCGACAGATATCAGTTGTGGACATCCGACCAAGTCACGGCAGGATATTCTATCAAGTTCTGCTTTAGATTCTTTGAAGCTACCGAGCTTCGTTCGTTCAAACCTTGGGTGAAGGTCTGCACTGCCCAGTCATTGGAGACTGGTGGTAATTCCATTCGCTCCATTTGGAAATGAGATACAAACTCCCGCAGCATCTCGTTTTCCTTTTGTTTGATCTTGAAGATGTCGGATTTTGTTGTAGCGACCTTAATGGCATCGGCGTGTGCCTTTATACAAGAATCTGCCAGCATGGCAAATGAATCTATTGAATTCGGGGCTAGGTTGTGATACCACATCATGGCCCCTTTCGAAAGTGTTTCTCCGAATTTCTTCAATAGGACGGATTCAATCTCGTCGTCCTTCAGGTCATTCCCCTTTGCAGCACAAGTGTATGCAGTGATGTCCATTGTACTTCGGGAGATCAGGCATTCTGAATTTCTTCGGAATGGGCTCTGGAGCGGCATTTGACGGAAATGGCTTTTGTACAAATTTCTTTGAATCTACACCCTTTAGGATCGGGGGTGTGCCTGGGTTGTGATCGACCCTTGAATTGTAGGTCTCTACCCTTTATTCATTGGCTTCTATCTTCTTTTCGCCCACTTCAATCCTCTTCGTGAGGTCCTCGGGCATCTTTATGATAGCGAGATCGGCTGATGACCCGTTGTTGCTTGATCTTTCTGGTACTTGTTTGGCTCGAGGAGTCGTTTCCTGTGTTGCTGTGTTCGGAGTTTTTTGGTGGCTCTGCAGTTGATCGATCGCCAGCTGTTGTGCCTGCAACATCTCAAAAATGACGTGAAGGCTAACCTCTCATTCCTCCCGAGCTGGGGTTTTCTAAGCTTCTTGTTGGTTCTCTTGGCGTATACTCATGTTAGTGTGGAAGCTTATATCGACGTGTTGGGCGTTGCGCGAGACCACGTCCATGGGAATTGGTTCTGGTGCGTCCTCAGGGTTTCGCGGTGGTATACGACACCTGAAATAACTACACCATTCTCTCCATGGTCCTCAGAACCGTTGTTCTCATGTGCATTCACTGAGTTTGACATTTTGACCTGAAATCAATGATTCTTGGACAAGAAAAAGCGTGAAAGATAACTTGCGTTATTTAGTAAACCAGCAAGAAAACAATCACTATTATTTTTAGCCCCACGGTGGGCGCCAAAATGTTTACCTTGAAAATGGTAATTACAATTAGATTTGATTTTGTGGTTCTAAAAATACGTGATTTATTTTTATGCTAGTTGTTAAGCAATAGATGCTAAGTGTGAGACTAGAAAACAAAGTAAAAGCTTTAGGATAGTGTGATACACAAACCGAGTGACCGAGAATCGGGGCCTCGAGCTAGGTTATACGGGGCCTCGAGGTTGAGCTAAACGTTAGGCTGTGGACAGTCGACGGAGAACTAACAGTTCTAAGGTCTTTGATGAGGGCTCTTTATGATCAATAATGAGTAATAAATGAAGAACAATTAATGAAATACAATAAATGTAAGTAATAAGATCAAAGGAGAATATGTTTAAGTTAGAGAGCAGAGAATGTTCTTGTTCTTGTATTCAATGTTGTGTGCTATGTCTCTTACAAAATGACAACAACCCCCTTTATATATCAGGGGAAATCCCAACATGGTACAGATGCATTTAATACAAAGATATGCTGCTGATACAACCATTTAATGCCACGGTACGGGCTTGTACTAGCCTAATAGACTTGGTCAGCTTCAATCACGTGCCTTGGGAACTCCACGTTTTGCCATCATAGCCACCGATTTGTACTGCCCCGAGGTCGAGCACTGAGAACCATTGGTGTGGAACCTCGAGCCTCTTGGATACGTGCTTATGAAGCATCATAATGGCCATAAAATCGGACCCTCTAATTTTCACCGTATACAAGGTGCCTCCTCCCGGAGTCCGCAGCCCAAAAACAAGAAACCAAAGAGGAAACTTACCACCTCAACTGGGACTCAGGAAAAGAGAGTGAAAGAAACACCAATCGGAACGGCCACAGTGGTCCTTGATGATGAAGAAACCGGTGATGAAGCAGATCCTCTTGTCTGAAGAAAAAGATCTTCATCAGCTCGACCAAATGCTCAGCCGTGTGAGATTCAAACTCCAGAGCTAGAAGAAGTTCAAGGACGCTTCTAGGAAATGGGATTGGCTGAAAACCCTTCATCTTGTTTTTCGAATCCCCATAATTGTTTCTGGTCAAAAGAATTTAACTCATGTTCTTCCCCCGCCATCAACTTCTGAGCCGATAACAATTGTTTCTCCTTCTATACCAGTTGTTTCTTCTCCACCGGCCCTAGCTGAACAAATGGAAAATGCTCATTCTCCACGATCACCCGACCATGGAAATTTGGGAAATACTTACTCAGCACCCACTCAAGACCTTCATGGAAAATGTAGTGTCATCCTTTCGGTTTCGAATGAGTGCCACATATTTTTCAAGCCGATGGAGCTTGCCAATCATCTCAAGCCAATGTCCTCAAAAAAAGGTTGGAGAAAAATGGACTCTCTTTCTGTGGAGCGTTTGATAAACAATAGCATGTAGCATGCACTACTCGGCACAGGCATCAATCTAACTTTCTTCTATCTCTTTTAAATTTAAACTTTGCATTAATAACCTTAGTTCTAACCATTTTCAGGCCAACCTTTTTACTTTCGAGGACCTGCAAAGGTTGATTTTGGACGAGCAAGAGCTTACTTCGGAACAAGATCAACTTTTAGCCGAAAGAAATCAATTTGCCGAGCGCCTCTCGGTGCTGAAGGCAAAAAATGCTCAAATAGGTGATGTCAAAGCCCAACTATAGCAATCCGAGCAAGACAGAATGGGTCACAGCCAAGAAGCTACCCAGCTACATGAAGACCTTAAGGAGGCAAAGGCTAAGTGGGCTGAACTGCATGATAGCATGAATGCTACTACTGAAAGCGAGTATGCTTTGATAGAGCTAGTTAATAATTTGGAAGCTAGATTACGATCCAAAACTGAGGAGGCCAATGCCACCGAGGATAAAAGAGAAAATACGGAGGAAAGGCTCAAAAGAGTCATGGAGCAAAATAAAATTCATGCCATAATAAACGTTGATCTTGATTCCAGGATCAGCATTGTCAAAGCCGAAAATGATAAACTTCAAGAGAAAATTGAAAAAATCCGATCTAGACTCCAAGATCAGGAAGAATTATCCTCTTCGAGAAAACCTACACCATATATCATACGAAGAGGAAGACTCTGGAGCAGGCCAAAGAAGGCAATGCAAATATCAATGACTGCATTGCCAAAGCTCGTGAACTGGAAACAACTGCTCTCGAGAATCTCCATGCTCGGCCCGGTGCCTCTGGCTCTTTGAAAAATAGATCCGAATACTCAGGTTCCATAGAGAAAGCTGAAGAAGAAGAAGCATATAAGGATGAAGGCCTCGAACCGGTAGCGAAACAGCCTTCTTCCGAGAAAGAAAATGAAGACTCTTCTTTCCTTTCGGGTTCTGGCAACAAAAAAAACTTATGTATATATAGTTTTTATTTTTTTTTACCTTTGTAACTATGGAAAAACCTTTTTATGGAGTTTGGCACTTTAATGAAACAAATTCTTTGCTTAAATGTTGTGCAAAAAATATTATTTTCTTGTTATTTAATTGACAAAGCTTCGGGAATCTGTTCACATCCGATAGCTTTTGACTCCGGGCATAAATACTTTTAGAATCTACCCTATGACTATTATAGTTTCATAAGAGAGCGCCCTTATGTTCACGGTTCTCTTGAAGAGGACGTCTCCTATTTATTTCGACATAAGCATTTGATATTTTAACTAACTTTCAAACGATTAAGTAAATTAACCAATCATCCGAACAAGAAACAAGATAAAATAAAAAGATTATGATTTATTCCCTCTATCTTTAAAAGTACATTTACATAAACATTATTTTGCTTAAGTAAATAAAGCTGCAAATACATGTGGCTAATTTGTACAACTTTTAGTGCCTTCTATTGATACCCAATTTTGTCCTCATATTTTATAAATATCCTATATACTTTTAAAATATAATTTCTGCATCATCACCAATTTACAAGAGTCATATAAGTATTTTCTGTAATTTTTCATAATTTTTAAGGTTTTAAAATTGATTTTCTTGCATTTAAATTATTTTAAATATTTATTAATTACTCCTTCAAATTATTTTTGTGATGAATTAATCATCCAAATTTATTGTTTACGCTTACATATATGCTTTACAATATTTTACTTCATTTTATGTAATTACATCTGCATTTTTTGAACTATTTATGCATTTTTTGCAATAATAGCCTATTAAATTATTTTGCCTTAATTTCTTGTATTTAAAATTCTGCCCAATACAAGGCTCATTTCTGACCAAAGCTAGTCCAAACCATTATCCCAATAGCTCCCTGCCCAAGACCAAACAACCCTTTCTCTATACCCGGTCGCGACCCGTTAACAACTCACCTCGCCTATTCTATAATCCTAACATCTGATCTTTCAAAATCAATGGTCCACGATCACCCCACCCTTTTTAATTAACCAAACTCTGGAAACCCTAACCCATTTCCCTTCAAACGTCGCCCCCAAACACTCTCAATCATCCTCTCCTCTCTTATGTGAAACCCTAACAACTGCCTCTCTTAATCCTCTTCGATTCCGACCTTAATATGGAATCATTCTATAATTCTCTTACTTTGTATGCTATGTCTGGTTGTTACTTACACGATTATGGTATTACTTAGTACTTGCCTATTTTTGGCAAGTACAAGCTTCGAATCAAGTGAAACCAATTTCATTCGTTAAGATCTAGATGATATTTCGTCTATGTACGTTCATAGCAAAGCTATATGAGTCCGATTCACCAAGATCTTTGGCCAATCCGCGATTTCGGTCAAACTAAGGTTTTCCTGATTTTTCTCCTAGTCCGATTCTAAATTGATTTTTCATGCTATGTTTTCCTTTATTATATTTTAGTGACCATTTTTCCTTGTTTGTTCGTTTAATTTTGCTACTATATAAACCCTTCCCCAAATTCCCCTAAGACGGACCTTAATGATTGCAAATACTCTCTCACCTATTCCATTGTTCAAAACTTGAGACGTTAGCCAGCTGAAAGGTAAGGCCAGTAGAATTCGATTGTGTTCTTTTCTCTGTGCGAGCACTGCCCAGGTTCACTTAAAACCCTTGGGAAATTTGACGCACTGAGATTTTGGGATTCTGCTGCTCTTTGTGCTATTGACGATTGGAGTACTGCTGAAGTTGTTCTTCTTATTTTGCTTGTTTGATTAATCTACAATTGGTAAGTCTGTTTGGCCATAGTTATTTCATTCTTCTTCGTTTATATCTTGTGCATTGTGTATATATGTCTCTGAAACTTCTATGAAATAACATTCTACTATGTTACCTTGTTTGCTCTAAGGACCTCTTATAATCTATACCTTTAGCATCTAAACTTGCCTAAATTCTTATTATGAGTACCTATCTATGTATTTAACATGGGCGATTTCTATCTCTCTTAACCTGTTCGATTTACTGTGTGTATGTTGATATTGAATATTAGCCCTGAGTCTGCCTCTCTGCTTTATTCTTGACTATTATGACAACCAACTCATGCCTAGAAAGTATTCTAATTCATGTTGAGTCATTCATGCCTTACCTGTTATCTTTCTGGGGTTCTACTGTTAGTTATGACCATGTCCCCATGCTATTTGTGGTTCTGTGATGTACTTTTGACCTGCTCGATTCTGTGAATTAATTGAGACCTCTAGAGTAAATCTCATAACTAGCCCCTCCTCCTATATATGGCCAACTAGTACCAGGTTCAATACTAGCCTATTTTGCTTCTGAGAATTGACATGTCTCTTATATTGTGACTAATGTTCAGCATGCTAAAGTTTTTCCCCTGTTCCATTAAGCAATTGCTTGATCATGAGTTTGTTCTGTTACGCTGTTCCTTTCATTAGGTTTTTCATGATGGACACTTCTATGTGATGGTTGTGCTTTGCTTGTTTGTTTTCTGACTCTACTAGACCTTCATCTAAGGTTCTCTAGGTTGATTCTGAATCATGCTTCATTCTGAAACTCTTTGGAATGGTTTAGTATCCTATGGTGGTCAATCATGTCACTCTTAAACTTTGTTTCTGGAGTTACAAGCATAAACTTGCCTTATATGTGCTTTGTGTGCCTTTCAACTTAGTCTGATCCTGTTTATACGTCTTGGCTAGAACTGTTGTTAGCTATAACTATAAGAACTAAGTGTTTAAGTTGTTTAGTTAATTCTATGAGTATTTTGTCACCTGTATGGCTACATTGGCATGTGTTCGGGTAAGTAAGTTATTCGTTAGGCCTAGTGTTGGGCCATGCATGTTGGGTTTGAGCATGGAACTCAGGCTGCTATGGTAAGCCAGTGTTTGGGTTTGCTGTTGTGTGAAGATTACGACCATTGAAGGCCTGGGGACATCCCTGGGTTATTTCTGTATTGGGCCTGTAATTGCCTCATTGGGCTTGTATTCGTTCAAACCGTAATTTGTCCTCATGTATCATTTCTTCTTGGCCTGTAATAACTAGTAAACAAATAGTTGGGGATTAGTGGAAAGGGGGAACTGGGATACTTTATCTTTTGCATGAATGGGTAGAGATCATGCCTATAGGATCTTAATCATTTGCTTATCATGCCTCATACTCAGGAATTATCTGTACACATGTTATTCCCATAGAAAACATGTCTACATGGTCTATGTGTTATATTTGCTATTTCGTTCAGCATGCCTTATTTGTTATTTTGTTTAGTGTGTTGCACACTAATAGAAATCATGCACACCTCACTTGTACACTGTTCAAGCACGTTACCCCAAGTATTTTCCATATTCGTTTCCATGTCACTACTGTGCATTTAGACAGCATGCCCATAGGAAGTAATAACACATACTTTGTTAATCTAGATACCATGCCTATAGGACTCCAACTAATCAAATGGTCAATCGGTTCTATTGCTTTTAATGTATTGCCCATCTAGATATCATGACAATAGGATTTTACTCAACTAATCAATTACTCTGTTACTTCGTCATATTGCCAAACTTAGACGACATGCCTATAGGGGTAAAGTATATTTTTGTTGTTAACTACTAGAAATCCTGCCTATAGGACACTGTCATCTGCCTAAGAAATATGTCTATAACATCAGCACTAGTAATTTAGAATTCTTGGAATGTTTCACTGTCTCATTGCGCAAACTATTAGAGATCATGCCTATAGGACATGCAATGCTTTAATCTGCCTATACGTTAGTCTAAAAGCTGTAGTAATGCCTGTATAATACTAGAAATCAGAATCACATAGGAACCACGCATATAGGATTTAATGACTCAAATACGTCTTAATTCTGAAACAATTCTACTGCATAACCTGAAATCTGTTTGCGTACCTTTGTTGTTACGTGTGGAGACAAACATGAGCCACTCATTGCTATTATATGCAGTCCTATTTGTTTTGAATGTGCTATTAGTTATATCATTTTTGAGCAACCTAAGTAAAGTCTAGAACCACCTAAATAGCAGGTCCAAAGCGTCCTGGACCATAGGCATGGGACGGATAGTGCACGCATAGGATGCGATCTAGAATTGAATTAGAGCGCCTTTAAGTAAAAACTTTAACATAGTTATCGGATAGCAGGAGATGATAGCCTGTGCCCGCTGAATAATATGAGCAACCCCTACCCTAAGGGAGTTACGAAGTATTATTTATGTTGCACAAGGTGATCCTTTAGGCTAAAAAACTTAGGACCCCCTTCCCTTTATATGCTTGCTATTCACACTTAGTCATTAAATATAGACCAATGCAGTTGTATACCTTATAATCTTAATACTTGTACCGATTATTTATAGTTTAGTTCTTATGTTATTTTTCTTTACACTGGTTTATGTTATGATAGAATTTTCAACTTCCACATTTTTCCTCACTTATATGATCACCTAGCTTAATTATATAATTCACATAGCGTAAACTTCGGCGGGGACCCACCATTGTGGACCTCGAAGAGTTCCTAACACCTTCTCTTCGAGGTAATTTGAGCCCTTACCCGATCTTTGGTGATGTAGACTAATAAAACAGAGTTATTTGCAGATAGGTGCCCTAACACCTTAAAAATCATTAGGTGGTGATTCTTCTCTTTTAATACCCATTTAAAAGAGTTGTCACACGTAGAAGCCCGCCTTTCGCGAGAAAACGGGGCGCGACACCTTCATATGTATTAGTTCCCCCAGTGTTTGGATGCTAAGTATGAGAATTAGAATACAAGAAGTCTTACATTTGCCGATGTCCCTTCCTTCATTGTATGCTTTACATTGCTGACTCATTAAAAACCTTGCCGGAAAAACCTAATTGGGAAAAAACTGATCGAAGGAAAAAAGAGTGTAGCACATACTTTTAGTATCAACAAGGATCTTCATCAGTAATACATTTTGAGGTGACTCACATTTCAATTGCTTGGCAATTTAACTCCATCTTGATTTTTCAATTCATATGAACCTTGTAAGGTCCTTCCCTTGTTGGCCCCAGCCTCCCGGCGTTAACTTCCTGAGTACTTTGAGTAATCTTTCTTAGAACTAAATCCATAACTTTGAAATATCGGAGATTTTCTATGTGGTTGTAATACCTTTCCATCCTTTGCTTTTGTTCCATCATCCCCACATATGCCAGATTCTGGTGCTCTTCCAGTAAATCTAGTTTATCCAGCAACGCTTCATTGTTTGTTTCTTCATTTTGTCGGTAAAACCTTAAGGTCGGTTCCCCCACTTCTACCAGGATCAAAGCCTCTAAACCATATACAAGTGAGAAGGGTGTTTTAACCATGCTCGACTTTGTCGTGGTATGATATGCCCACAACACACGCGGTAGCTCATCCATCCACTTGCCTTTAATATCTTCTAACTTCTTTTTAAGGTTGTGGATAATTACCTTGTTGGTTGATTCCGCATGTCCATTAGCACTTGGGTGGTATGGTGAAGATGTAATTTGTTTGATCTTCAATCCTGTCCATTAGCACTCGGGTAGTATGGTATTGTGTACCTCCAACATTGTAGACATGATTGACATCGTTAGCTGCCATATCTAATTTTTCTTTTGCTAAGAAAGGAATTAGAATTTGTTAGCAACAGATGAATGGAACAAAGAAATTACACAATTGTCTATGTTCCACGATGGGTACCAAACGGTTTACTGTAAAACAGTACAGTTAAATTTATAATGTGGTTATAGACAAGTAAATTGATTTGACCCAAATATATAAAATGAATAAGAGCAGAAACAAGATTATGAAATAAATTTAAAGGAAATACAAGCCTGGTTATGAACTTAGCCTCTCCGGTAACAGAAGCGAGAACAATGTTCAAGGAAAGATAAAAAATAATAAAATAAGATGAGAGTTGATTTAAGCTTTTGTGTATAGAATTTATCTTTTTCTACAATGGATGTTAATTCTCCTACTTATAGCTTTATTTACGGAGACAAGATCCCCAAATCAAGCTCCTCTGGAATGAGAATAAAACCGTCATTGATGGCTGCATAATGGTTGGCCATAAATGCAGATAGTCTCTGTAACGACTACTCATCGAATGCTATCAGCTGTCAATTCTTTGAATCTTGGCTACCGGCTACTATGCCTTCGGGATTCATTCAACACCGGTCATATGCTTGCATCCGGTGCCAACTATTTGCTGACTCACATCCTACCTGTCTTTAGTTCCATGTGTCACTTTGCCATTCGTCCAACTGTCGCTAACCAATTTTAACCCATATTACTTATTAATCCTATTATAATCTTTCCCTTATTTTATTATTTTTACTCCAAATGTGACCTAGACCTACTGTCTTCGTTCATCTCTCGTAAGTTTATGGTTAGTTCTACCATTTTTCTTTATGCTTCTTCCATCGTTCTACTTTTTTTTATTGCTAATAAATGTTAAATTTTTCTTTAATTAGGTTTTTGATCTTGTTTCCAAGATACAAGATAGAAGTACTTTTCTCTTCTTCTTTTTTTGTCAATTATCATGTGTTTTAATTCTCCTCTTGTATTGCAACTATATCCGGCTGTTTGAGTAGTTAATCTCCTACTATGCTTTGTGATTGATTTGGAGTTTTTTCTTTGTATGATGTGAATATTTGATGAACACTATAGTTTTCTAATATGATTCACCAAGTAAAAAGTTATAGCTTAAGCTATACCCATCGATATCGTGTTTTATACTGCAACTTTAACGTCTGGTTATGGAGATTTTTGTTTGCATGACTTACGTATATGATTAAACGATGGTTTGGTTTTGTGAAATAATTGAAGTATAATCTGGTAATCTGATTCGCCTAACTAAATTCATGGCTAAGGTCTAGCATATGTTTACTCAAATATGTATTCTATAATAAGATCGTCTATATTTATAGCGTGCGAGTATTCAGTAAAGATCTTTCCATCACTTCTGTAACGACCCTACCGGTCAATTTGAGTCTTAGCATCCTGTTCGCTGGCTTAAGGTCTCAAGCAGCTTTGCATTATGTGCTACGACTTGCATGTGTGGTCTATTTCGCTTTTTGGATGATTTAGGATCAATTTGGAAGAAGGATTCTTATTTTAGAAGCTTAAGCGGTAAGAGTTGACCAGAATTTGACTTTTTTGTAGACGACTCCGAAATGGCATTTTGATAATTCCAATAGCTTCATATGGGATTTTGGACTTAGGCGTGCGTCCGAATTTGGATTTGGAGGTTCGTAGGATAAGTTGAAGCATTTTGGCGAAAATTGGAAGGTCGAAGTTTTGGAATATTGAGAGGTTTGTCCGAGAGTTGACTAGATTGATATTGGGCTCGGATTGTGATTTTGAAAGTAGTATTAGCTCTGTTATGTCATTTGGGACTTGAATGCAAAATTTGAGGTCATTCCGGATTGATTTGATATGTTTCGGCACGAGTTTGGAAGTTGGAAGATTTGAAAATTCATAAGTTCGATTCGAGGTGTGATTCGTAGTTTTACGTTGTCTGATGTGATTTAAGGTCTCGAGCAGGTCTATTATGTTTTGGGACTTATTGGTATGTTTGTACGGGGTCTCGAGGGGTTTGGGTGAGTTTTAGATAGGTTTAGGTTGTGTTGCGCTTGTTTTTTATGTTTCGATGTCGTTTCTTCAAGCATTAATGGTACCACATTAAGAAAATGAGCTCCAAATTCAGTTTTTATTGAATCATTAGCTCTGTATTGTAATTACGGAGCCATAGCAAAAAGAATGGTCGAATTCAGATATCGTATAAGAGAGTTATGACCATTTTCGCACCGGGAAGACTGCTGGTTTCTGGTGTAGTATCCAAGGGCTTGCAAATGCGAACATTAGCATTTGCGACTTCTGTCCTGTTCCAGTTCGCATTTGCGAATATTTTATCGCAATTGCGACATTTTCCATCCCTGTTCTTGTTCGCAATTGCGAAGGCTTCTTCGATTTTACGAGGGTGACCCTCATCGCTAATGTGACATCTGCAGCTTGTTTTTTGTAATTTGGGTTTTTTCTTTATATTTTGATATTTTTGAACCCTAGATTCGAGAGTTGGTGATTTTGAAAGAGCAATTTCATCTACAATCATTGGGTAAGTGCTCTTGTTCAATTTCTATGTATATTTCATGATTATATTTGAGTTTTAACATCAAAATAGTAAGAATCAAAGTGAAAAATTGGGAATTTCTCTAAATTTCGAAAATATAAATTTCTTGATTTGAGAGTCGAATTGGACTCCGACATGAAAACAAATCATGCATTTGAACTCGTTGGGTTATGGGTAGTAGAAATCTACCCCTCGACTCGGATTTTGACCAGGCGAGTCTGGGTTGACTTTTGTTGACTTTTTAGAAATTGTATAAAGATCATAGCTTTGTTAATTAAAATTATTTTCTCCGGCATTGTTTGATGTATTTAAGTCGTCTTTGGCAAGATTGAGCCGAGCGGATGTGAATTTGTAAAGGAAAAGCTAATTTGAGTATTGATCTCGCTTCTTCGAGGTAAGTATCTTGCCTAACTTTGTGTAGGGGAACTACCCCTTAGGATTTGAGTCATTTGTGCTAATTGTGTCATGTGAAGGCTATGTACGCGAGGTGACGAGTACGTACTCGGGCTTAATTGTGGAAATTTGACCATGTAGGGCTCCTAGGTTCTTATGTTCATTAGATATGAAGTTGTTTCGTCATGTTAAATCCTCCATTTACTAAATCCACCCTTACGTGTCTCAACTGGAATTAATTCATGTTCTACCCTTATTGCCAATTAAACTCTTATGTGCCTAAACCGAAGTTGTTGCCTCTTTTATTGTCGTATTTTCACTTCCGTAATTGCTTAACCCTAATTGAATTCATTATTATCTCTTCCGTAATTGCTTAACCCTAATTGAAGTTATCAGTATCTCTTCCGTAATTATTTAACTTTAATTGAAGTTATTAGTATCTCTTCCGTAATTGCTCCTTAACCTTAATCGAAATTACTATTATCTCTTCCGTAATTGCATAGCCTTAATTGAAGTTTGTCATCCCTTTCATTGTTGACGTATTCTTATTTGGGGTCATTTATTCATGCCATCTCTCTTATCGTCGAATTGCACTTTTGCGGAATCATTGTTACACATTATCTCTCCCTTGTTGAGCTATTCTTGTTGAGACCATTATTCTTTGTTGTGTCTTTCTTTGTGAGCTCGTTCTTCCATTTCTTTGTGTTCTGCAGTTCTTGTGTTGATTTACTTGCCATATTATCGTGTTATGGTTGTTGTTGCTATTATACTAAGTGTTGTTGAGCCGAGGGCAATGCGTGGTTGTGGTGTTGAAACTGTTTTGAGGAAATATTTGGCATATGGGCACATGTTATGAAAGTCATTATATTGTGTTGTTATGTTTTGGACACGTGGTATTGTTGTGAGGATTGTCGGCTGTTCGCACGTTAGTTGTCCGTGCTGTTGTTATTATTGATATTTGCACATGCAACTTGACAAGGTGGGCTATATATGTGGGTTTGCGCATGTGGCGAGATAAGGTGAGAATATTATTGTACGCGTGCGGCGAGACAAGGCGGGAATTTACTTTATTATTGTGCACGTGGCGAGACAAGGTGGGCTATGTCGGGAAATGACTTGTGATGGCCTGCGGGCATTATTATTGTCGATATTTGTGTAGTGGTGTGCCTACCTTATGTGTGTTATACCATGTAAATTGTGGGGTGACCGTTTCTTATGTGCCATTCATTGTCTCTACTCTTACTGTTGACTTGAATTGTGGTAGAACACTTGCACAAGCATACACGTAAATAAATCACCCATATTGGTTTAAGAAGATGAATCCTGATGTTATCGACCATTTACATGTATTCCTGTGTATTTGCCTTTGGTGTTAGAGTTATTCTGTTGGCATGTAAGTTGTCCGTGCAATCATGAGTCATTGTTTTGTTGGCACGTGAGTGGTCCATGCGATTATGAATTGTAATGTGGGCACAAGATGCCAAGTGATTAGTTGTCATGAATTGGTTGATCAATAGCTAGTTGTTCGGGTTTTACTGAGGAGATTTAAGGTAAACCTGCCGTCGCGTTCGCAGGCCTCGGAGTCACCTTCTGATATTGTACCTGTACTGTTTATTTTTATTCTGAAATAATTATATTTAGGGATTTTCTAGCAAATTGAGTAGAGCTTATGACTTGTACTACCGGATTTTGGATTGTTGGTTGAATTTCTCTATTAATTCAATAAGTGTTAGGCTTACCTAGTCTTAGACATTAGGTGTTGTCACGACATCCTACGTAAAAAAATTGGGATCGTGACAGCTTTTTATTCTTGAAATTAGAAACATACTGAAAACAAGCTTAGAATAATATATGGGATCAATTAATTCAGGTAAGTTTATATTTGTTAGTTTTGTTCTTATTTTTCAAGTTAAAATGTTTATCCCATTTTCTTCTTTATAATGTTTATCCCATTTTCTTCTTTAATTAATGTGGTGTACTTTTATATGTAGGCTAAGCCTGAAGCTGCTAATGGAGGAACAAATCGATTAAAAATTATGATAAGCTAATTGTGCTATATGGAAAAAATAGGGCTATTGGAAAGCATGTCGAAACTGGATCAGACATGTTGAAAAAAAGTGCTCACAATAATTCGAGAAAATTTGGTACTGCTTCATTGATCATCGATGAGGTAGATTAATTACTTTCTATGAATGCCACATCTTTGAAAAATACTGAGAAAGATAGGCAAGATGAGCAAGAGCAACCAACTTTAAAAACGCCTAAATTACATACATATCACCAATTTCTAATAAGAATAAAAAGTTAAAATAAGATCATCTTGAAGGTGAGGTGGGATGGATAATTTGGTCAATACCATAAATCGCCTATCAACTATGCTACCAATTTCAGAGAGTGAGATATGACAGATGTTGAAGGAGATGAATTCGAAACCGCGTTTGGTCCTAAAGGCTTATGTATTTCTTTGCTAATATGAAGACTTTTGCCGCACATTAATTGGATATCCACGGAAAGAACACAAAATTATTTTGTTGACCATGATGTCGGCAGGCGTACAATTAAGTTAGATTAATATTATTTATATTACTATTAAGGATTTTATGGTGAAGTAAAATGATTCGTTATTAAAAGATATTATATTATGCACTCAAGTTTTGGATTATACAAAAGCATGTTACTAGAAACTATTATTCACGATTTAAAGAATGATGCGTACTTGATATAACGAGTATAGGAATCTATTTTGATATAGCGTGGCAAAACTTTCTTCCATTATAATGCTAAGAAAGATATATCTCTGCAAGTAAATACTCTCTAAGATTTTTATAGTCTTAACTACTACTCTAATTTTTTGTCACAAAGTGATTCATTTAAATAATCTAGAATACTTTCTTTTCTACTGAAACGAAAACTTGTTTCTTTAACTTCACTAGAATTTACATGGATTGAATAACTTTCAAATATACGAGACAGAACTATTATGAGTTATTGCTGATAAAATCTAAATTTTACTGCAATTAAGGGTACTTTAGTAAATTTATTGTCACGGCCCAAAACCAATCCGTCGTGATGACGCCTATCACAGAACTAGGCAAGTCGACTACTCAGGATTCCCAACACTCTAAAGCTTTGAAAGATACGAAATTTAAGGAAAACCTTTTAAAAACAGAATAAAAATCACAACTCAATACCAAATCTCTCCCAAAACCGAGGTGTCACCGGGTACATGAGCATCTACACGGGGATATAGTCTAATATAACGTCTAGAGAATAAAACTAAGACATAAAATGAAGATAAGGGAGGAGAGTCAAGGTCTGCGAACGCCAAGCAGCTACCTCGATAATCTCCGAAGATCCGGACTCCACAACTCAGCAACCGTCGTGATCGGAAGCACCTGGATCTGCACACGAGTTGCAGGGTATAGCGTGAGTACAACCAACTCAATAAGTAACAGATCTAACCTTTGGACTAAAAGTAGTGACGAACTCAGCAGGTATAGTTCAATATAGAAATAACAGTACAAAAATGTAGGCATGCTTTCAAGTTCAACAGTTAAACTCAATACAAATGAGATGGATAAATTCTGAATGATGTGGGGAATATAACCTCTCTACATCTACATGCCAATGCACATGTTGTATGTGATGCACCACGCTGAATGCCTCGTGTACTCACACTCTCAAAATACTCAATCACTCAGTACTGTGTATGGCCAATCCAGCCCAGGTAAGATCCATCCCAGATATATATACATCAACTGACAGTCAGTCACTCAGTATTATATAAGGCCAATGCAACCCGGGGGAAGATCCATCCCCAGATATAAATAATTTGAACTAGATCCATGTCCAGGTAAGATCCATCCCTCAATATAAATCAATTGCACTCACTGGGAGCGTGTACAGACTCCGGAGGGCCTCCTTCAGCCCAAGCGCTATCATAAGCCAGATCCAGGCATAAATCAATAAAACATGTTGCGGCATGCAGCCCGATCCCATATATGTCACTCATAACCAGGCTCTCGGCCTCACTCAGTCATCAATCTCTCCAATCTCCCTCTCTCTTGGACTCACAATATCGTGAAACTAGCCCAAAATTGATGATATGATATAGCAATAAATAGCAATGGAGAATAAGATATGATATGCAATGAATAAATATGATGAGTTCAAACTTTCAATGTAATCAATAAGTCAACAGCAAGAAACGACCAATATGGGTCCCAACAGTACCAGCATATAGACTAAACATAATTTCTAGCATGATTGGCAGCTCAATAACTTTAGCACATAATGAAAACACGGATATCAACAAGATAAATCCACTACACAGTTCCATGGAATCGACCAGGTCACAGTTCTACGGTGCACGCGCACATGCCTGTCAGTTAGCATGTGCGTCACCTCAACATCAATCATATAACACATAATTCGGGGTTTCGAACCCTCAGGGCCAAGTTTAGAAGTGTTACTTACCTCCGACCGCACAAATCTCTACTCCAACACACCCTTGCCTCGCGAAACGCCCTCCGAATGCCTCGAATCTAGCCACAAACAATTCGATACAATCAACACGAGCTAAAGGAATCAATTCCATAAGAAAATACTAAGCTCTAAATCAAAAGTCAAAATTCAATTTAAAAGCCCGCCCCGAACCCACGTCTCGGAATCGGGTGAAAGTCATAAAATCCAAACACCCATTCGAACATGAGTCTAAGAACTTTTCTCCACTTTTCCCAATTTTTCACCAAGTCACAAATTTAATGATAAAATCAAAGGCATAATCATGGAAATTAACCAAAAATAGGTAAGAATCACTTACCCCAATCACCCACGTGAAAATATATCCAAAAATTGCCTCCCACCGAGCTCCCAAAATTAATTTTGTGTTATGAATTCAAACCCTCGTTTTGAAACATTTAAAGTTCTGCCGAGTTATCCTTCATCACAACACGACCATTTTCTCGCGTTCACGTAGCACAAAATTGTCTACCCCTCTAACTTACCTTACGCGAATGCAGAGACCTCCACGCGAATGTGTGCCACATGTTCCTCCGACCTACGCGATCGCATCTCACCTCACGCGATCGCGAAACACAAACATGTGACACCCAGTTGCCTCCTCACCTCTTCACGAACGCAGCAATGCCCATGCGTTCGTGATGCACAACCTAGCCAAACCTATGCGAACGCGTACCACCACTTGCGAACGCATAGGACAAAAATCACCACTGCCTCAAACAATCCTACGCGTTCGCAGACGTGTCCATGCAATCGCGTATAAGGAAACCAGATACAGACACAAGAAAATCTCCAGCCACAACACCAAGTCCAAATTCGATGCGTTAACCACCCTAAACTCACCCGAGAACCTTAGGACCTCAACCAAACATACCATCAAGCCGCAAAACATCATACAAACTTAGTCGAGCCCTCAATTCACATCAAACAACATCAAAAACCCAAATCACAACCCAATTCAAGTATACTGAAACTAAGGAAATTCAAACTTCTACAAACGATACCGAAACCTATCAAATCACGTCCAATTGATCCCAAATTTTGCACACAAGTCACAAATGATACCACGGACCTACTCTAACTCCCGGAACCCCAATCCGAGCCCCTTAACCACAAAGTCCACTCTCGGTCAAACTTCCATATTTCCAACTTTCACCATTTCAAGCCTAATTCCACTACGGACCTCCAAATCACAATCTGGATACGCTCCTAAATCCAAAATCACCCAACGAAGCTAATGGAACCATCAAAACTCCATTTCGGATTCGTTTACACATAAGTCAACATCCGGTCAACCTTTTCAACTTAAGCTTTCAACCTTGAGACTAAGTGTCTCAATTCATTCCGAAATCCCTCCGGACCCGAACCAACTACCCCGGCAAGTCACATAACTGCTATAAAGCACAAAATGAATAGTTAATGGGGGAACAGGGCTACAAAGCTCAAAACAACCGGCTGGGTCGTTACATCCTCCCCCTCTTAAACAAACGTTCGTCCTAGAACGGGTCTAGATACATACTTGGAGTCTCAAATAAGTGTGAATATCTACTCCGCATTTCCTGCTCGATCTCCCAAGTAGCCTCCTCAACTGGCTGACCTCTCCACCGCACCTTCACTGAAGCTACGTTCTTTGATCTCATCTTTCAAACCTGCCGATCCAAAAGGGCTACCGGATCCACATCATAAGTCAAATCACCATCTAACTGAACCGCGCTGAAATCCAAAACATGAGACGAATCGCTGACACACTTTCAGAGCATAGAAACATGAATTACTGGATGCACACTCGACAAACTAGGTGGCAAGGCAAGCTTGTAAGCCACCTCTCCAATCCTCTGAAGTACCTCAAACTGCCAAATATATCGAGGTCTCAACTTGCCCTTCTTTCAAACCCTCATAACACCCTTCATGGGTGAAACCTTGAGCAGAACCTTCTCCCCAACCATGTAAGTAACATCACGAACCTTCCTATCGGCGTAACTCTTTTGTCTAGACTACGTCGTGCGAAGCCGGTCCTGAATCAATTTAACCTTGTCCAATGCATCCTGAACCAAGTTAGTAGCCAATAGCCTAGCCTCACCCTGCTCAAACCAACCCACCAGAGATCCACACCGTCTCCCATACAAAGCCTCATGCGGAGCAATTTGAATGCTCGACTGATAGCTCTTGTTGTAGGCAAACTCTGCGAGCGGCAGGAACTTATCCCAAGAACCCCTTAAATTAATGACACAAGCGCGTAGCATATCCTCCAATATCTGAATAGTGCGCTCGGACTGTCTGTCCGACAGAGGGTGAAATGATGTACTCAACTCAACCTGGGTGCCCAACTCTCGCTGCACGGCTCTCCAAAACTGCGACGTAAATTGTGTGCCCCGATCTAAAATGATGGACACTGGCACACCGTGGAGGCGAATAATCTCTCGAATTTAAATCTCAGCCAACCGCTCTAAAGAATAAGCAGTCCCAACTGGAATGAAGTGTGCGGACTTGGTCAGCTTATCCATAATCACCCAAATAGCATCGAACTTCCTCGAAGTACGTGGGAGCCCAACTATAAATATGGTGATTCGCTCCTACTTCCACTCTGTAATCTCTAGTCTCTGAAGCAATTTGCCCGGTCTCTAATGCTCATACTTTACCTGCTGATAGTTAAGGCACCGAGCCACAAACCTCACTATATCATTCTTCATTCTCCTTCACCAGTAGTGCTGCCTCAAGTCCCAGTACATCTTTGCGGCACCCGGATGAATGGAATACCGCAAACTGTGGGCCTCCTCAAGAATCAACTCACGTATCCCATCTACATTAGGCACACAAATCGAATCCTACATCCTCAACACCCCATCATCCCCAATAGTAACATCTCTAGCGTCGCCATGCCGTACCGTGTCCTTAAGGACAAGCAAATGGTGATCATCATACTGGCGCTCTCTGATGCGATCAAATAAGGCTGAGAAACCACACATGCCAGAACCTGACTGGGCTCCGAAACATCTAATCTCACGAGCTGGTTGGCCAAGGCCTGAACATCAACTGCAAGAGGTCTCTCCCCAACAGAAATGAATGCAAGGCTAACCATACTCACTGCCTTCCTACTCAAGGCATCGGCTGCTACATTGGCCTTCCCAAGATGATACAGAATAGTAATATCATAGTCCTTTAGCAGCTCCAACCATCTCCCTGCCTCAAATTTAGATCCTTTTGTTTGAACAAGTGTTGTAGACTCCGATGATCTGTAAATACCTCACAAGACACACCATAGACATAGTGCCTCCAAATCTTCAATGCATGGCAGCCAACTCCAAATCATGAACAGGGTAGTTCTTCTCATGAGGCTTCAACTGGCGTGAAGCATAAGCGATCACTCTACCCTCCTGCATCAAGATTCGCCCAATACCAATCTGAGAACCATCACAATACACTGTATATAATCCTGAAGCTGAAGGCAAAACTAGAATTAGAGTTGTGGTCAAGGCGGTCTTGAACTTCTGAAAGCTCTCCTCACACTCATCCAGCCACCTGAAAGGAGCACCCTTTTGGGTCAATTTGGTCAAGGGCGATGCAATAGACGAGAAACCCTCCACAAAGCGACAATAATAACCGGCCAAACCAAGGAAGCTCCAAATCTCAGTAGTTGAGGACGGTCTGGGCAAACTCTGAACTGCCTCTATCTTCTTTGAATCCACCTGAATCCCCTCACTGGACACCACATGGCCCAACAACGCCACTGAACTAAGCCAAAACTCACACTTGGAGAACTTGGCATAAAGTTTTTCCTCCCTCAACCGCTGCAACACAATCCTCAAATGTTGGGCGTGCTTCTCCTGGACACGAGAATACACCAGGATATCATCAATGAATACTATGACAAATGAGTCGTGATAAGGCTAAAATACACTATTCATCAGGTGCATGAATGTTGTTGGGGCATCGGTCAACCCAAAAGACATCACAAGGAACTCATAATGACCATAACAGGTCCTGAATGCCATCTTTAAAATATCTGAGTCCTGAATCTTCAACTGGTGATACCCAGACCTCAAGTAAATCTTAGAGAACACCTTCGCTCCTTGAAGTTGAATAAATAGATCATCAATGCGTGGCAAAGGATACTTGTTCTTGATTTTAACTTTGTTCAACTGCCTATAGTCGATGCACATCCGGATAGTACCATCCTTCTTCTTTACAAACAGAACCGGTGCACCCTAAGGCGACACAATGGGCCTAATAAACCCCTTATCAAGAAGTTCCTGAAGCTGCTCTTTTAATTCCTTTAACTCCGCTGGTGCCATACCATACAGAGGAATAGAAATGGGCTGAGTGCCCGGCACCAAGTCAATATCCCTGTCGGCGGCATGCTCAACATGTCTACAGGAAAGACATCCGGAAAGTCTCGTACTACCGGAACAGAATCAATAGTAGGGGTATCAGCACCAACATCACTTACAAAGGCCAAGTAAGATTAACAACCCTCCCCAACCATCTGTTAGGCCTTCAAAAATGAAATCACTCTGCTGGGAACATAGTCTAGGGAACCTCTCCACTCAATCCTTGGCAACCTCGGCATCGCCGACGTCATGATCTTAGCATGACAATCCAGAATAACATGACATGGAGACAACCAATCCATACCCACGATCACGTCAAAATCGACCATACTAAGCAATACATATCAACTCTAGTCTCCAATCCCCCAATAGTCACTACACACGATCGGTATACACGATCCACAACAACAGTATCACCCAGCGGCATAGATACATGAATAGATGAAACTAAGGACTCATGGGGCATATCTAGATAACGGGAGAAATACGATGACACATACGAGTAAGTGGAACTAGGTTCAAATAATATAGAAGCATCTCTGTGGCATAGTGAGACAATACATGTGATCACTATGTCTGAAGAAATGGCATCTGGTCTGGCAGGAATAGCATAGAACCGGACTTGGCCGTTACCTGATCGGCCTCCCCCTCTAGGGTGACCCCTAGCTGTCTCTGCCCCACCCCGAGGTGGCTAGGCGGGTGGTGAAGTAACTGGTGCTGAAGTTGTAGTCTGACTCATCTGGTGAGCTGGACCTCCTGAAAGGCGAGGGCAATGCCTCTTTATGTGATCCAAAACTCCACACTCAAAACAACCTCTCCCTATGAATGGCGGTGAGTACTGAGGCGGACCCCGAGAACTAGAATATCTATCAAAAGGACTTGGTATAGATGAACCCTGAACTGATAGTACACGAGATGAACTCTAAGCTGGAAGGGCATTAAGAGATGACTGACCCTGATGAGCACTGTATGAACCATGGCTGGATGATGCACCACGGTGAACAGGACGAGCCATCTGGGCGTTCCTATAAGGACATCCCTTGCTGTGGTAGAACTGACCCCTAGAAGGAACACCGCTGAAACCATTCGATCCACGAGGTCTCTTAGCCTCCCTCTCACTACGCTCCTGACTACGGACCATCTTTATCTGCCGAGCAATATCAACCACCTCATCGAATGTAGCACCAAATACCCTCTCCCTAGTCATAAGAAATCGCAGCTAATATGTGAGGCCATCAATGAACCTCCTAATCCTCTCCCAATCAGTGGGAACCAACCAAACTACATGATGAGCCAACTCTAAAAACCTCATCTCGTACTGAGTCACAGACATGCCCTCCTAATGTAGCTGCTCAAACTGTCTGCGCAGCTCCTCTCTGCAAGACTGCGGTACGAACTTCTCCAAGAAGAGAACGGAGAACTCCTGCCATGCAAGTGGTGCTGCACCGACTGGCCTGCGCCTCTCATAAGCCTCCCACCAGCTGAAGGAAACCCCAGTAAACTGAAAAGTAGTGAACCAGACCCCACTGGTCTCCAAGATACTTGTCGTGCGAAGAATCCGCTGGCACTTATCCAAAAAGTCCTAGGCATCCTCTAATACAGCCCCTCTAAATGATGGAGGCTGGAGCCTCCCAAATCTCACTAATCTCTTCTGCTCATCATCAGTCATAACGGGGACCACCTGGGTCTGAGTAGATGCAACCGGCTGGGCTGGTGGCACCCCCGGTGTCTGAAGGCCCTGCATCACCTGCTCTGGAGTACGGGCGGCGGGAGTTTGAGTACCTCCCCCGGCCTGAGAAGTGGCTATTGCGGTCGGAATAGAAACCGCCTGAGCAAGGCTGGTGCACACAGTCAAACTCTGAGCCAAAGCCTCTTGAAGGCCTGGAATCACGATGGGCATAGATGGCGCCTAAGCTGGCCCCACTGGCTCAACTGTATCCGGTACATGCTCCTGAGCTGGAGCGACTAATGGGTCTGCAAGTGCTGCTTTAGCTGCTGTACGAGCTGCACCTCTTCCCCTACCGCGGCCCATATCGCGACCCTAGCTGGTGGTACCGGTGGTTGTCCATCCTGTCCGGTAGCATGTGTCCTCACGATCTGTGAGAGAATAGAATAACAGAAGTTTAGTTACCGGAATCAACAAATCTGCACGACAATATACAAGAATGTGAAGTTTCCTAAGGGTTCGGCACCCTCTCGAAGATAAGTACAGACGTCTCTATACCGATCCACAAGACTCTACTAAACCTGCTCATGACTCGTGAGACCTATTTAACCTAAACTCTAATACCAACTTATCACGACCCAAAACCAACCCGTCACGATGGCGCCTATCATAGAACTAGTCAAGCCGACTACTCAGACATTTCTAACACTCTAAAAGCTTTGCAAGATATGAAAGCAGTTAAATTTAAGGAAAAGCTTTTAAAAACAGAATAAGAAATCACAACTCAATACAAAATCTCTCCCAAAACTGGGGCGTCACCTACTACATGAGCATCTATATAGGGATATAGTCTAATGCAATATCTAGAGAATAAAACTTAAACATAAAATAAAGATAAGGGAGGAGAGTCATGGTCTGCAAACGCCAAGCAGCTACTTCGATAATCTCCGAAGATCCGTACTCCACAACTTATCAACCGCCGTGACCGGAAGCACATGGATGTGCACACGAGGTGCAGGGTGTAGCGTGAGTACAACCAACTCAATAAGTAACAAATCTAACCTTTGGACTGAAAGTAGTGACGAACTCAGCAGGTATAATTCAGTATAGAAATAACAGTACAGAAATGTAGGCATGCTTTCAAGTTCAACAGTTAAACTCAATTCAAGTGAGATGGATAAACTTATAATGATATGGGGAATATAACCTCTCTACATCTACATGCTAATGCACATGATGTATGTGATGCACCATGTTGAAAGCCTCGTGTACTCACACTCTCAAAAGACTCAATCACTCAGTACTGTATATGGCCAATCTAGCCCAAGGAAGATCCATCCCAGATATATATACACATCAACTGACAGTCAGTCACTCAATACTGTATAAGGCCAATACGGCCCAGGGGAAGATCCAACCCCAGATATAAATGATTCGAAAAAGATCCATCTCCAGGGAAGATCCATCCCTCAATATAAATCAACTACTCTCATTGGGAGTGTGTACAGACTCCGGAGGGGCTCCTTCAGCCCAGACACTATCATAAGACAGATACAGACATAAATCAATAAAACATGCTGCAGTGTGCAGCCCGATCCCATAAATGTCACTCATAATCAGGGCATCATCCTCACTCAGTCATCAATCTGTCCCCCCCCCCCCTCTCTCTCTCTCTCTCTCTCTCTCTCTCTCTCTCTCTCTCTCTCTCTCTCTCTCTCTCTCTCTCTCTCTCTCTCTCTCTCGGTCTCATAATGTCTTGAAACTAACCCAAAAATAATGATATGATATAGCAATAAATAGTGGAGACTGAGATATGATATGCAGTGAATAAATATGACTTAGTATGAAATTTTAAAGTAATCAATAAGTCAACAGCAAGAAACGACCACTATGGGTCCCAATAGTACCAGCATATAGCCTAAACATGATGATTGGCAGCTCAATTACTTTAGCACATCATGAAAACACGGATATCAACAAGATAAATCCACTATACAGTTCCATGGAATCAACCAGAATACAGTTCTCACGGTGCATGCCCACACGCACGTTATTTCGCAGGTGCGCCACATCAACACCAATCATATAACACATAATTTGAGGTTTCAAACCCTCAGGGCCAAGTTTAGAAGTGTTACTTACCTCAGACCGCGCAAATGTCTATTCCAACACACCCTTGCCTCGCGAAACGCCCTCTGAATGCCTCAAATCTAGCGACAAACAATTCGATACAATCAACACGAGCTAAAGGAATCAATTCCATAAGAAAATACTAAGCTCTAAATCAAAAGTCAAAAAGTCAACTTAAAAGTTGGCCCCCGGGCCCACGTCTCGAAATCGGATAAAAGTTACAAAATCCGAACACCCATTCGACCACGAGTTTACCCATACCAAAATTACTCAAATCCGATACCAAAATCACGATCAAAACCTCAAAATTTAGCCTAAGAAC
Organism: Nicotiana attenuata; assembly: GCF_001879085.1. Lineage (NCBI taxonomy): Eukaryota > Viridiplantae > Streptophyta > Magnoliopsida > Solanales > Solanaceae > Nicotiana > Nicotiana attenuata. The sequence goes on along the minus strand of NW_017670653.1, from coordinate 441,491 downwards.
TTTTCTCCACCTTTTCCCAATTTTCTACCCCAAATCACAAATTTAATAATGAAATCAAAGGCATAATCATGGAAATTAACCAAAACTAGGTAAGAATCACTTACCCCAATCTCCCACGTGAAAATAAATCCAAAAATCGTCTACCACCGAGATCCAAAAATCAATTTTGTGTTATGAATTCAAACCCTCGTTTTGAAATATTTAAAGTTCTGCCCAGTTATTCTTCATCGCGAACGCGAACATTTTCCCGCGTTCGCGTAGCACAAAACTGTCTGCCTCTCTAACTTACCTTACGTGAATGCAGAGACCTCCACGCGAACGCGTACCATAAGTTGCTCCAACCTACGCGATCGCGTCTCACCTTACGCGATCGCGAAGCACAAACGCGTGACACCCAGTTGCCTCCTCACCTCTTCGCGAACGCGGCAATGCCCACGTGGTCGCGATGCACAACCTAGCCAAACCTACGCGAACGCGTACCACTACTCGCGAACGCATAGGGCAAAAATGACCACTGCCCCAAACAAGCATATGCGACCTGTCCGCGCGATCGCGTATAAGGAAACCAGATACAGACACCAGAAAATTTTCAGCCATAACACCAAGTCCAAATTCGATCCATTAACCATCCGAAACTCACCCGAGATCCCCAAGAACTCAACCAAACATACCATCAAGTCCCAAATAATCATAGAAACGTAGTCGAGCCATCAAATCACTTCAAACAATATCGAAAACATGAATCGCACCCCAATTCAAGCCTATTGAAACTAAGGAAATTCCAACTTTTACAAACGATGCCGAAACCTATCAAATCACATCCGATTGATCCCAAATTTTGCACAGAAATCACAAATGACACCATGGACCTACTCCAACTCCCGGAACCCTAATCCGAGCCCGGTAACTACAAAGTCCACTCTCGGTCAAACTTCCAAATTTCCAACTTTCGCCATTTCAAACCTAATTCCACTACGGACCTCCAAATAACAATACGGACACACTCCTAAGTCCAAAATCACCCAACGGAGCTAACGGAACCATCAAAACTCCATTTCGGAGTCATTTACACATAAGTCAATATCCGATCAACCTTTTCAACTTAAGCTTTCAACCTTGAGACTAAGTGTCTTAATTCATTCCGAAATCCCTTCGGACCCGAACTGGCTACCCTGGCAAGTCACATAACAGCTATAAAGCACAAAATGAGCAGTAAATGGGGGAACTGGGCTACAACTCTCAAAACGACTGGCCGGATCGTTACATTTATCAATTACAGTACAATACCATACAGTCAAACCAAATAATAAAATATCATTAAATAAAATCAAATGATACAATCTATCCAAATATTGGATACACAAAATAATACAATACAATACGATACATTATGAAACAGTGAGTAACAACGATCCAACCCTGTTATGGCACAAAAGATAAATTAATAGTAAAATATATACATGAAATAAATTTATTTATTACGTAGTATAATTTTACAGTGAGGGACTGACATTATGATTGTGTCTCTACATGCGACATCTCGTGTTATATGAAATCAATTAGTTTAATTTACTAAATTCAAAATTAATATGAAAATACATACTAACACTTAATGTTAATGATAAATATGCATATAAAATTCGTTTAATTTTATATAAATACTTGGTACAGATAGGTAGGCTGTGTTCATTTAGAGGAAAGATCGATTTTCTACTATATTTGATTTTAATTAATTTTTGTGGTTTCGACTATTTTTTTCTTAAACGTGTCAGGACTTTATTGCCACTTTTGAAGAAGCTACAATTGAAGAAGGAGGATGTATCCATGCCTTCTTTACAGGAGTAGATAGAGGTAAGCAGCCAGTAGTAAAATAACTAACACTTCTATTAAAACAAAACAACAAAATGTGGCAATCAAGCTAGTATATCAAGGGGGCTCATATACAAACTTACTTGGTTTTCTCTTCTTAACTTAAAAAGTAGGAAGATTCCATCTATCAGCGTTAAATAGACCTTTGACCTGTCAGGGTAAGGTATCAAAAATAGTGTTAATATAAATTGTACCACACTTGTGGCTCAAGGAAGCCATTCCATCAGCCACTCTGTTTGCTTCCCTGAAGCAATGTCTTGATGATTATCCCATTGTCTTGCACCAAGGTTTTTACCTGTCTCACATTTTTTGCAATTCTCCATAGAGAAGGCCAAGTACTAGTGGCACAATTTTATAGCAGTAATGAATCAGTTTCACCAATGATAAGGTTGTAACCTCTATGTATCCACCAATTGATGCCAAATAATAATGCACAAGCTTTTGCTTGTACCTTATCCCAAAGGTTTGGAATATGCCATCATGAAATTACTCATACAATCTCTATGAGTCTGACGAGGACATATTTTAACTTTTTTTCTTTTTGCATATTCATTCATATGATCTTATCGTAAATCATTTATATGGCGATGATTTTTGTGTAGTAACTTAAACTATTAATACGACATGGTCTCACAGTAAATGATTAATTAAACCGTGTTGATTAGACTGCTTCCTTTAGCACATCGGGAGATACAGTTGAATAAACTCAAATTTGAATTTGACAATAGGTAATTTCTAACAATGCTTGTCCTTATATTTATGGAGAATCATTATCGCCATTCATTAACTAGAATAATAAATTTTGATTTTGATTCATTTATGTATATCTCTCTCATACACCTCATGAATTCAGCCATGAAAGGATTTGTGGTGTTTTCATTTCTGGATCCATTGCCTATATCGCCTGCCTGGTTATTATCCGATCTAAACTTTCCCATTGAAGTTATGTTACCGGTTCCAAGAATAGTTTGCATTGTGGGTAAGCCTAGACGGGCTCGAACTCCACCATTTGAAATATTTGAGGCCGCCAATATTGCTTGTTGAAGTTACGTCATTATCCAGTCTTGTCTTGAGAGATGGTTCATAATTTTTTTTTTTTTTTGCTCTCAAAACTTTCACGGTATCAACTACGAACTCATCATCCAAATTATCAGGAGTAGGACTTCTCGCATGTCAAGCATTTCTTTCCATCAGACTTGGAGTTGATTCGCTCCCATCAGGTTAGTTTCACTTCTCGCATGTCAAGCATTTCTTTCCATCAGACTTGGAGTTGATTCGCTCCCATCAGGTTAGTTTCACTGGTCGAATCATTGTCACCCCCCAACCTTGGGGGATGTGGCTGACACGCTACGCCTGAAGGCCCATGCGAACCACTGTAATACTTAGGTCCTCCACCATGGAACATGGGCCGATAAGGCCTCCGAACAACATAATAAAAATAAAAATACACAATAACTTGCAGGCATATGGGCCCCAACACGAAATATATACATACTACCAAGGACAACAAGGCGGTAACAATACGTATACACACTGAGCACTAGTCTACAAGCCTCTAAGAATATCATAGTACATACATAGGCTGGGGCAGGGCCTCACCGTACCCAAAGTGCCAAAGCATTCACAATAGTACATATCTACTCTTGCATGGAAACTCCGTAGGAGTGGAGTGACACAACTAACAACAAAGATGGGCACCCTACTGAGGAGGTATGTCATCCGATCTATTTATACCTGTGGACATGAATACAACAATATGTGAGGCATGCGAAAACAAAAGATATAGTACATGAAAAATGAATACAACAATCCACCCGAACTCTAAAGGAAGCACTGAGGTCATACAACTGCTGTAACCATGAACAAAAGTATAAGCATATTTTGTAAAATCAAGCCATTCAATGACGCCATACAATATACTAATCTGCTCTGTAGAACAAATTAAATCATACCGTACGTCCGTACCTAGCCTCAAGAGCGCTCGGTTGTACCCGAATCCAACAGGACTCGGTTATACCCGGCTTCAACAGGACTCGGTAAAGTCTATATATATATATATATATATGTATATATATATATATATATATATATATAGGCTTTGCTAACCTACTACATAGTTGTAGTAGGTTAGCATTGTATACATATTTGGCTTCTCAAAAATGCCCTTAGAATTTAATGCCAACACATTAGCATGGGAGGCTTTTTGGTAATTTCCAAATTAAGCCAAACAATTATTCCCTCGATTTCCCCATCTCCCTATTCTCTCTTCTCCTTGTCTTCTTCCCCACCATTTCTTAGACCCAGATTGTTATTTTCAGTTCATGAACTAAAGCATGAGTCAATTATTCAACAACAATTAACAGTAGCCTATAGGTACCGAATGGTCGAAAAAACAATTACTCCTTTTCACATGCCACGTTGAAAGCTATAGACTGAATCTTATAAAGAGAAACAAGAAAAAGCAAACGGGGGGAGGGGGGGAAGAGTCATAAATCAATTGAATCTTACGAAGAAAAAAAGCAGAAGAGAGGTACCAAATAGAAAACCAAAGATTGAATTTTACAAAGATAAAGGAAAAGAAAAAATTGAAGAGAACAGAGAGGCTAGATCGAGAGAGAATAGCGAGGGCAAAATTGGAGAAGGTTGAAGAGAGAGAGGTTCGTTTATGGCAAAATGACGAAAAGCCTCTCTTAACAATGAAGTTATACATTAAAATCTAAGGGCATTTTTGAGAAGCCAAATATGTATACAATGCCTCTTCGCTGTCAATTTTTGGATTTTGAGTTTCAACGATGGAGTGTAACTGAGTTGAGGTTGGTTTGCCGATTCGAGTTCCTGTCCGAATTTGTGCGCGAGTTTTCTGTCCGAATCGAAGGCTTGTGGTTCTTACTTCTTTCTTGCTGTTTACTTCAATTCTCGTTGCCGGACTTCACTTATATTTGGCATTCAAGAAAAGTTGATTAAAGTTCTTGTTGTTTCAGGTCTAATTTTGGTATGATTAAAGGCATCATAAGAGCTTTGGGTTAAAAGGGGATTAACAACATAAATTGGTCTAGGCATATATTACCCAAAAGGGGATTAACAACTTAAATTGGTCTAGGCATATATTAAAAAGAGAGGAAGAGATTGAGTGTCGACAGGAACGGATCTTTGCCGGAATCGAATTGAGGATTGATTTAAGGAGATTTTACTGTCCCTCTTCACGTTTATATATATTCATATATCTTTGTGCTCATTTGTTGTCATTTAAATCTAGCTTCATTTGAATTTTGCTGTCTGTGGGGGATTTCAATTTGTGAATTGATTCTAGAATGATTAAATGAGAACTTAAACTTTTGGTGCTTTGACTTAAGTGATTAGTTTGGTTTTGTTTCTTTTGCTGAATTTCTCTGGTCTTTAACATGAACTGCGTTTGAATCATTAGGTTCAGTTTAAGTGTGTCAATTTCATTCTTGACTTCCATATGCTCTAAGTTGAAATCCATGCCTCATGCTTTTAGTTAGTCTCAAGTGTTTATTATTGTAAAATCTGCATTAGACATGTCTGTTTGTGTGGTGTTCTATGTGCTTAAGTGATAAGAGAAGTGAATTTTTGTGAAGCTAACTTTTAAAGTTTGGAACTCACACGAATTTATTTTGGCATGTCCTTTGGACTCACCATTGTTTTGTTACTTTGTGGTACATTCTGATCATTTAAACTCATGTCACTTATGTTGAAAATTACTAAGTTTGGATAATTCTTGTTTGAAACAGAGAGCAAAGTTGTTCTTGAGAATGGTACGTTAATTGGTTTAAGATCATTTACTACTGCATTTGGCCTTCACAACTGACATGGTTAATAGAAATGGTTCTTTGTGAAGGAATATCTTCATTTTTTTCTTCTTTTGGTGTGGTCAATGCTAATTGTTAAAAACATTCATTCATGCCTTCTCCTTCTATGTGAGTAGCAGCTTTAGTGTTGAGTTTTTTTACATGAAAATCTTATCTATGTCAATTTGTGATGTATGTGTCATAGGACATGTGAGTTTAGTCATGAACGAGTTATGTGCTACTGGGACAGGGGCTAAATATATGGTGTTTGAAAGTGAATTGTAAAGGTTAAAATTTCACTGATGGATGCTTGTCTTGTTCGAAATTTCTAGAATAATAGAATGACATTAAGGAGTTGACGGGGGTACAAATGGATTTTCCTGTGGCCCTTATCATGCCTTTAATTCACCTTTAGTTATTCTATATCATGTTATTTTATTAGTATCCTTCACCTGTTAGCTCGTAGTATTGTATGTTTCTCTCTCTTGAATGCCAGAAATTTGTGATTGTCGGACCATGGGGAGTGGGAAAGACCGAACTGATTAGCGACTAAATTGTTTTACATGCCTAAGAAATTGAGCTTGGTCAAATACATAAAAAAAAAAGTCAAGAGAATTTGAGCATGATTTAGAAGTTCCCTTTTATTTAGTTATTTATTTATTTTGTTATATTATTCGCTAGTAGCATGTTTAGGCCGACCACACTTGGGTAGGCAAACTTTAGGTCTTTTCTTTCATTCAAGGTGAGAGGTCGTCCCTTAGTTTATTATTTATCCAGAGAATGCACCGTAGTACTTGTAATTGGAGGCCATGGCGAGCATCATGAGGAAGTATTCTAGGATGGATTAGAATTTTTAATATATTTTCTTTTAGTACTTTCTGTTCTTTTCTCTTATTTTTCTTTTATTAGGTGGGACGATCTCGAGCCTCTGTTTTGTTTTTTTTTTTACTTTTGTGTGTTTCTATCTTAATCTGAGTGTTCTATAAAGCCAACCAGATCAAGTATGCAACCGTAGCAATTATAGGACTCGGGGAATGCCTAACACCTTCTCCCTGAGTCAATTGAACCCCCTTACTTAGAATCTCTGATGCAGACCGTGTTTTAGAGCCTAAATGTACTTTAAAGGGAAAAAATTATTTTTTTAAAAACAGTGACTTGACATACCGAAACCAAATGTCAAGTGGCGATTCTGAAAATCTTTTGAAACACGACTTTTGTCACTTTCATGGTTGAAAACCCTTTGAGCTTTACAAATCTTTTTTTTGTTCTTTTAACGAGGGTTAGTAAGGTAAAAAAGAGGTGTGTGCAATGCAAAATCGACTACAAGAAATATCATGAATCCGGAATGTAACGATCCGGCTGGTCGTTTCGAGAGTTATAGCCCCGTTTCCCCATTGCTGCTTTCTTTTGTGTGCTTCAGCTAATTATGACATGTTGGGTTTGTTGGTTCGGGTCTGGAGTAGATCTGGAGAGGAATTGAGACACTTAGTCTCTTTTGGGAAGGCTTAAGTTTTGAAAGTTGACCAGATGTTAACTTATGTGTAAACGATCTCGGATGTGAATTCTGATGGTTCCGTTAGCTCCGTTAGGTGATTTTGGACTTAGGAGCGCGCGTCCGGAATGTGAATTGGAGGTCCGTGGTAGAATTAGGCTTGAATTGGCGAAAGTTGAAAATTTGGTGATTTTGGTTGGCAGTGGAAAATTTGATATTGGGGTCGGAATGGAATTCCGGAAGTTGGAATAGGTCCATAATGTCATTTGTGTCGTGTGTGCAAAATTTGAGGTCATTCGGGGGTGATTTGATAGGTTTCGGCGTCGTTTGCGGAAATTGGAAGTTTAAAAGTTCTTAAGCTTGAATCCGAGGGTGATTTGGTATTTTGATGAGTGTTCCGAAGGTTCGACTAAGTTTACATGTTGATATATGACCTGTTGGTATATTTGGTAGAGGTCCCGAGGGCGTCGGGTTGATTTTGGGTGATTGACGGAACAAGGTTGGAATTGAGGAATGCTGAAGATTGAACTCAGCTGTCATAACCGCACCGGCGGAGTGGGGACTGCAAGTGCGAGCCAGCAGAAGCAGAGAAGGGGCCGAGATGCGGCCAAGGCTGAGGTTGGCTGGGAGCCGCAGATGCGAGTAGTGGAGCGCACCTGCGAGACCGCAGGTGCGAGGATTGGGCCACAGAAGTGGATTATGAGGACTTAAGTAAGAATCGCACCTACAATGGATTTTCCGCTGTTGCAGCGTCGCAGAAGCGACATGAGCACCGCAGATGCGGAAGTTCTGGGCAGAATGTATATAAGGTAGACTACGCGAATTTTAGTTTATTTTCCACCATTTTTAGTCGGCTTTGGAGCTTTTGAGAGCGATTTTGAGGAGGAATTTAAGGGTTTATCAGTAAGGTAAGTAGCTTGAGCCCTAATACCCGTATATGTGATGATTTCCCGTTGTTTAATCATGTAATTACTGAAGATTAGGGGTGAAATGTGGGTTAGGGCTTGGAATTTTGAAGAGTTTGATTTGGGGATTTGAGGGACCATTTGATGTCAGATTTTGATGAATTTGGTATGGGTAGACTTGTGAGTGAAAGGGCTTTCTAGTTTTGTGATTTTTGTCGGATTCCGAGACGTGGGCCCGGGGGCCGGGTTTGGGTGAATTTCGGGATTTTGGTCTAAGTTGATAGTTTTTCGTGTGGAATTGGTTCCTTGGCCTATATTTACTGCATTGAATTGCTTTTGGCTAGATTCGGGGCGTTTGGAGGCCGATTCCAGAGGCAAGGGCGTCGCAGAGTAGGATTTGGCTTGGTTTGAGGTAAGTAACGCTCCCAAACTTGGTTCTGAGGTTTCGAAACCCCGAACTATGTGTTACGCAATTAGTAGTGAGGTGGCGCAAATGCCAAATGACGTGTGTGTGGGCGTGCACCGTGAGAAGTGTGGCCTAGTTCATTCCATGGCACCGCCTAGTGACTCTTTCTTGCTGATATCCGTGTTTTTATCATGTGATTAAGTAAATGAGCTGTAAATCATGCTAGATATCATGTTAGGGCTTCGCGCCGATATTGTTGAGACCCGAGTGGTCGTTTCTTGCTGTTATCTCATTAGATTCATTGATATTCTACACTCGGTCTTATTCATGCATATCATATCATGTCTTAGTCTCAATTGTTATTATTTGGCACATCATATCATTGTTCAGGCTAGTTTCATGGCATTGCGAGCCCGTATGTGTGAGACTGGAGAGTGATGACTGAGTGAGGCCGAGAGCCTGATTATGAGCGACAGTTCTGGGATCGGGATGCACGCCGCAGTGGGTATGTTGATGATTTTGATAGCGCTTGGGCTGTAGGAGCCCCTCCGGAGTCTGTAAATACCCCCATTGAGCGCAGTTGATATTTTGAGAGATGGATCTTCCCTGGGCCTGGATCTTGTCCGAAGTAGTTATACTTGGAGATGGATCTTCTCCAAAGGGTTGGATTGGCTTTCCCTGGTACTGAGTGACTGTTGTCAGTGTTGTGTATATATTCCGGGATGGATCTTCCGTGTGCAGGATGGCCATATACAGTACCGAGTGGTTGAGCACTTCAGAGTGGAGGCACATGGTACATTTTCATGCATTCTGTGCATTGGCACGTAGAGATCTACTGAGCTTTATACTTCACATAGTTCAGATTTGTATTTACTTTATTTCTTGAGCTGAATACTTGAATTGAAAGCATGCCTACTTTACTGCACAGTTTAATTTTGTTTACCTGTTGAGGTTTCAGTCCGTCACTACATGTCAGTCCATAGTTTGGACTTGTTACTTACTGCGTTGGTGTACTCACATTACCCCCTGCACCTAGTGTGCAGATCCAGGTATCTCAGGTCACGGTAGCGGCTGTTGATTACTCCAGTTACTCACTTCCATCGGAGATAGCGAGGTAGCTGCCTAGCGATCGCAGGCCTTCCTTTCTCCTTATCTTCCCTTTAGTGTATTTTGGTATTCTAAGACTATGTAGTCTTGCTATATTTCAGAACATTTGTAGTAGTTGCTCATGACTTAGTGACACCCGATGTCAGGCTTTTATTTTCGCATTGGTTTTTGAATTAATCTCTTTTACTAAATTTCAATATGGAAAAGGCTATTATCTAACTTTTAATGAAATATCGAATTGTTTGGAAGTGTGTCGGCTTGCCTAGTTCCATGATAGGCGCCATCACGACCGGGTTGGTTTTGGGTCGTGACAAGTTGGTATCAGAGCCTAGGTTTCATAGGTCTCACGAGTCATGAGCAGGTTTAGTAGAGTCTCGCGGATCGGTATAGAGACATCTGTACTTATCTTTGAGAGGCTGCAGAACCTTTAGGAAAACTTCACATGCTTGAATTCTTGTTGGTCGAATTTGTTGATTCTGGTAACTAAACTTCTGTTATTCGATTCTCTCATAGATGGTGAGGACACGTGCAACCGGTCAAGACGGACGGCCACCAGTACCACTGAGTTGGGGCCGCTAGAGGCTGAGGTCGCGGTCGAGGCCGTGGTAAGGGTAGGGGTGTAGCCCGCACAACGGCTAGGGCAGCACCTACTGTTGATACCCAATTTTTTCCTGTATATTTTTTATATGCAAAATACTTTCAAAACAATATATGTCTGCATATATAAGTGTGTCCAAATATTTTAGTATGTTTTCTAATTTTTAAAAAGATTTTTAAATCAATTTATTGCCCTATTTTAGCTATACAAAAACCAAAAATTATTCCTCAAATTATCATTTTTGGTGATTAATTTATTTTATTCTCATATTTTCCCAAAATATAGCTAAGGTAATTTTTGCACATTTTTACAAATTTATTTAGTATTTTTAAAGCTAAATTGCATATAATTACAATATTAGCCTATTTTAAGAATTAATTGCGCTTATAATTACAAATTTGATTCCAGTATTTTTAACTTAATATTTCAATTTTTAGCCCAAATCGACCACCCCAATTAACCCAATTTCAATCTCAATTGGACCGGCCCAATTCCTAAACTACCCGCCCATGACCCGATTTAATCCAACCCGCCTGGCTCCCCAATAAATCCAGGCCGTTGATCAAAATAATCAACGGCCACGATCCCTCCATTCCTTTTTAATTTACCAAACCCCCTCAACCCTAAATCATTTCACCTAAGATGCCGCCTTTGAATCCCTTCACCCCCTCAAACTCTCTCGAACCTTCTCTGAACCCTAATCGTCTCCTACCATCTCCCACCGTGAAACCCACCGGAATCCATGGCTTCTCAGGCTGTGGGAGTCCTATACTCACCTCCTATTGCTCCTATTTGCTTGATACCTGAAGATTCGAGGCCTGACTTCGAAGGTTTTCACCCAGACCTCTATCGATTCAAGGTTCTCTGATCATCTTCGGCCTTGCTCCGGCGTACTATAGTTGTTTGAGTCTGATTCCGACCTCTCCGACTCAGATCGATGACCTCTCAAAGCCTTTCTCATTTCTACGGTTCTTCTAAACCCTAACCCTTCGAGGTTTTCTCCGATTTCTTTAGATCTGTGGGGTATCTGTGCTCTCTTTGAGTTTTCAAACGATTTCCCTAACTTTTCTTTCGAAAATTACTTTTTAAAATCTTTCTTTCCGATCTAGGGTTTTCTGAAAAATGTTTAAGTGTTTATCTTCCCCCTTCTTTTGTGTATTTGCCTCTATTGCACTCCTGTGTTTTTATCTATCACATTCTTGTATGTGTTCCGTTCTTGTATGCTCTTCTACTGAGTTTTTATACTCCGTTCTTGTATGTTCTTTTTTACTGTGTTCTATATGCTCCATGCTTGTATGTTTTTCTACCATGTTTTTCATACTATGTTCTCGTATTTTCTTCTACTATGTTTTGCTATGTTTTGCCTACTGTATTCTTTCTACTATGTTCTTAAGGTTTTGCTATTTTTCTTCTACTGAACCTTGTTTGAATATCTCCTGAAAGATCCTCTTAAGCATGTTTCTTCTACTGTTCTTATCAGTATTTGCCATTATGTTCTTTGAATCCTTATCTTGTGATTGCACGTTACTTTGCTATCATGTTTTCTCATGAGTTCTGTTGCTGAAGAAGCCTGTTCCTTTCTGAAACTTCTAAACATGATTTCGATTCAATTGCCTGCCCTCTCATCTCTGCTTTATGATTTGCTTGAACTAGGGTTTTATTTCGAAACCCTTAATTCTTTCAGATTGACTTCGAGTCTTTGAATTGAGTTTGGACTTCTTTGTTTTTATGACTCTGGCCTTTTGCTAAACTCTTCTATACTGGATTTTCTACTGATTTTACAATGACACTACAGTCTTCTTTCATGTTTAACGTGTTTGTATGCTCTTTATATATGATGAACTTCCCTCTAAAGTAGTTTCTAAATCTGTAATTAGTCCATACTCCCCTCTGGGTCTAACTGATTCCCTTTCCATGTTTGCTAATTTCCTTTAAGATAAAAACCTTTTCCATCATTTGACTCGGTTCATTCATAACAAATCTCTGACCTCTAATTTCTTGGCTATTAATTGATTCTCTTTCCTTAATTGCACAACCTTGTATTTCAAAATTCTGTTTTTAAATAAAACTCTTATGTATTTACCCCTAATTGCCTACTTTGCACAAAGTGTTTGATTACTTTCTTTCCTTAATTGGTTTATACCTGTTTGAATCTGAATCCCTTAATTAAAGGGAGTCTTGTGTAATTGATTGACAATCAGTTCTTCAATTATCTTCTTACCTTATTTCCTCATGACTTTTACACTATAAATACACGACTCTCTAACACACAGCACACACGATTAACAATCCTCCACTACTACTTTACAATCTCTTCTGAACTCTTACTCTCTTTCTTGTCTGCACTGTGGCTTTTGCAAGACTACTGCATTTTCTCTATTCGTTTCTTTAAAACTGGTATGTCCTAATTTAAGTTTCAGCATCACTACAATGTGTTTACTTACAACTTTCTGCATCTATGTCTACTTTATTACTTCTGGAGATTTAAATACTTAAACTAGCATGTTGTATTCTTTTGCTTGATTCTGTTATGAACCCCTCATCCCTATTCCCTTTATGTGTTTTGAGTTACAGTTTAAAACTTGGCAATATGCAAGTTATTGTCTGTGGATTAAACTTGATCCCCTAGGGGATCCTAACTTCTAAACAATGTATTCTAACAGGCTTGTGGGGTAGGCCAACATTCTTCATTGCTGAGTATACCCCACCAGATTGCCGTTGCTTTTCCTTTACTATCTCCCCATTCCCTATACCCTTATGTGTATCAATGTGAACTGTTTCCCTTTCCCCTTTCCCCTTTCAGAATCTTGCACTTGCACTCTCTCTTAGTTCCTAGGTTCTGCCCCCCTCCTGTGAGCCTTGCCTTGGAATCCTGAGTTCCCTCTAAACTTGGACACTTGAGGGCTGGCTCTTCCACACTGCAGTATGTCCTAGTCTGGTAATGTATTTGGGGTGTAAGCACTGCACGGAGTTCATGTGAGACTCTCAGGGAACTCTGACACACCCCCAAATGAGAGAAAGGCTTTGAAATATGATCTTTGGAGTTGGTTTACTTCATACTCCAGACAGGAAGTCTGAATCAGGCTCTCCTGGGTTGTAGTTTTTAATTTCTGATGTATTTTCTTTATTTTCTTTGGATTGTAATAACTTTGTAATAAACTTTCGGGGATGGTTAGTGAAAAGGGAGGGGTAACCACACATGTAAAAAGGGAAGATAAATTGCCTATAGGAATCTCTAATTTCAGCATTTTCCATATAGCTACCATGCCTATAAGATTTCTGCATTTTTCATGTAGCTACCATGCCTATAAGATTTTTGCATTTTTCATGTAGTTTCCATGCCTATAAGCATTTCTGCATTCTCATTTAGTTACCATGTCTATAAGAACTTCAGCATTCTCATTTAGATACCATGACTATAGGGATCCTGCACTTTCATGTAGATATTATGTCTATAGCTTCTGCACACGCATATAGAAAATATGCCTATAGGTCTCTTCTGATTCTTACATACCCGCTTTTCACTAGGCAAACTTGTCTATAGGTCCTAATAACGAAAAAATGTAATCAGATGTCACGTTCGTAATAAAATGTAACACCTAGATATCATGTTGTAGGTTTTCTGCATTTTGTCTATCTATAAAATGTGTTATAAAATCAACAAACGCATAGAAAGCATGCCTATAGGAGCTTTAACTGAATCTGAATCACCTCACTCGTTTATAAGTCTAAAACTAGTAGTAATAATGTATTACCAATGGCAGAACTTGTGTACTTCTAAAACTCGTTTTTAACTAGCAACCTTTCTTAAATCAGTACATATTCAGTTCATATTTTTGTTGCTGAAATCTGTAGATATCATGCCCATAGGCTTTCGTCTATCACTTAAGCAAACTGTAGGATAAATTTTATAAACTGCATCAGTCTTTATCAATTACGACCAGCAGGCAAGTCTAATTCAGACTTCTTATCTGGAAATATGTGATAAATCAGCCTGCCCCAGCTTTTAAGTTTTAATCAGACCCTTAAACAGTACGTGTAAGACATGCTAAACTATGTGCTTTTCTTTGCTTAAAGGAGGTCTGTTTGAGCCTTTTGTTTGTTTATATGCTTCTCCCCCCAAACTTGCTATATGTGTTTTGTTTGTCGCCTTAGCATTTTTACCTTTTGAAACCACAAATAAGCCCAACACCTCCTCCCTTTAGGATTAGTAGTCCCAAGTACCTCCGGGATTGTTAGGATTGGGGCGGGTAATAGCATGCAATAAGTAAACGAGACCATTCCACGCTTTAATACCTTAAAGGGGTGGGAAAGGGTAGATATGGATATGATGACCACGCGATAACATCACGCGTAAGAGTGATTACCGGATGTTGTGTGGGGTGATCCATATTATTAATAAACCTAAGACCCCCTTCCTTTTGTTTCTCTGTTTCTTTTAAATCTTTTAAAACGTTTCTTTTAAATCAACTCTCTTTAATGCTTTCCGACTTTGTTTATTTCTAACTTTTATGTGAAAAATCCCCTCTTATTTGAAGTCCTACTTGTCTATATGTTATTTGTACCTTAAGTCACAACAATAGTTTGGCCGGGAGCCACACTAGTGGATCCTGAGGGGTGCCTAACACCTTCCCCTTGGGATAATTTCAAGCCCTTACCCAATCTCTGGTTACTTGACTCAAACCCTTCTTAGTGTCCTAATGCACTTAAATCATTAGGTGGTGACTCTTCAATTCAATCCAAAACCCAATTCCCAAAAGGGAACAAGTTGTCTTCCCAAATGTCATAAACCCGATTTTCGCGAGAAAAAAGGGGGCGCGACAGCGTGGCGACTCTGCTGGGGAAATTCTTTTAGGCTTTTACCATTTCAAACTATTACCGTGACTTTACATTTCTTATATGCCTTTATTTGTTTAATCCCTTTAAGCATTTAATTCTTTCTTCTATTACAAAACTAACTTGTCTTCTGTTTCTTTCTTCTTTTACTGCCCTCCTTTACTGCATTCCTTTATTACTGTTTTAAATTATTGTAGTTATTATTTTATGAACGTGCAAATACGTGACAACTTGTTTTAATTATTGCAACTGCATGTTTTCAACATCATATTCCACTCGTGCCAAATAAAATACCATAGCAACGCTTAAAATGAGTGGTTGCGCCCTTCCAATATTATCACCCCCTAAATCCGGCAAAGGCATATTTGCGGTAAAACCAGTCGATCAACGGTGTAGTCGACGGTTACGCGCCTTTCCCTCTTGAGTTGTCCGCTCAAGGGTACCAGTCTAATACCCCATAGAAACCTTACTCTATTTATTCGTTCATGCATCATGGTCAAACCTAGTCGAGTCAGTTATGTTGTCCGCATAATGACTTTTTAAGATAGACTTGTCCAAAGTCCACTGGGTTTTCCCAAAACCCAAACGGACACTACCACGTTTTGTGCATTTATTTGGAGAACTAAAATGCTTTTATGCCAATTGTTGATATTAAATAGTCGAGTCTGGTGGGGGTAAGGGCCTAACCTTTTTGTCTTGCAGAAATATGAGGCACGAAGTCCCTAGATTCGGCATGGTCACCCACATCCACCCCAAACTGCTAAGTTGGTGGAAGGATCTTCATTCCAGTGATCAGACTCTTGTCTGGAAATACCTGGGAAACCTACCTTCTCTCTTGGAAATTCAACCCAACAACAAAATCATCGAAGTTGCTACCCTATTCTGGGATTGTGATAGGTCTGTGTTCCGTTTCGGAGACATTGAGATGACACCCCTGCTCGAGGAAATAGGAGGATTGGCTGGAATACCGTGGGAAACGCCAGGTTTGTTAATGCCGAAAACCGCAAAGGTAGAGGTTTTCTCAAAATGATGGGTCTAAAGAAGAATCCAGACTTGACATATTTGAAAGAGTCGTACGTTCCCTTTGACTATTTGTACGAGAGGTACGGCCATAGCAAATCTTACCGTGCTTATCCTAACGAGTTCGCCCTTACATCATTGGGGCATATTCACCGAAGGGTCTTTGTCTTCATGTTCTGTTTCTTGGGGATGATAGTGTTTCCAATGAAGAAAGCAAGAATCCATACCAGTCTAGCTATGGTCACCAAAACTCTAATGGAAGGAATTGACGGACAACCGTTCAGTCTTGTGCCAATGATCATTGCAGAGATATACCGAGCCCTAGAAAGGTGTCAACAGGGAGCCAAACATTTCGAGGGTTGTAATCTTCTACTTCAACTGTGGCTCATGGAACATCTCCAAAAGGGTGAGTACCGACAGGAAATCCATCGAAGGGACTGGGCCGATCATATCGCCTTTCATCACCCAAAGCGAATGAATTACATGCCCAACATGTTCGCCCAACCAGAGAATGCTAGAGAATGGGTCGAACTCTTTGATAATTTGACTGAGGACCGAGTACAATGGATGTTCGAGTGGTTCCCTACTGAAGAATTCATCGTTCGATCCAGGGATGCGCCATTTCTGATACTGATCGGTTTGAGGGGAACCTACCCTTATGTCCCTCTCCGAGTTATGAGACAGGCTGGTAGGAAGCAGGTTATACCAAGGGTCGACAAGATGAGTCATTTTCGGGCTGACTTCTAGGCTGACGATAGTCCTTACAAGTGCCAAGCTCAGCATATGTGGCACTGCAAAATCGTCATGGGAAGGGACACCATCGAACCAGACAGATACCATGCTGGTTGTACCCCACACTATTCAGGCTGGCTGGAGGACAATCACAATGGTCTGGGTCAACCCGGGTTTGTTCGAGGTCACAGGATCATCGATGAAAAGGCTGAAGCATAGGTCAAGTACAACCAACTGCGCAAGAGGATTCAGGAATGTGAAAGTGAGCACCGGGAGATAAAGGAAGCCAATCAAAAACTAATTGAAGAGTGGAAGGATATGGCTGTCAATGCCAACAAATGATTGGTCTATTTGGAGCGAGGTATAGTAGAATTGGAAAAGAAGTTTCTGAAGAGGGTCGAAGACTGCCAGACTGCTGAAGGAAATGAAGACGGACATCTGGCCAAAGCTTACTTGCTACTAGGACTGTGCGAGCTAGGGGAGCTGTTCGATGGAGCCAACAATGCCGAGTCTGGGGAAGGTCCCTCTGGAACCAAATAGATAGGAATTTCCATTTCCACTTTATAAGATGTAATAAGGCCGATGACCATTAGTGATTTTGTATTTTCTTATTATTTAGTGTCGTTTTGGATTCGTCTACCTTTTATCAATGAAATGAGTCATTTAGCATTCTAAGTTCTCCAAATCAACTTGTCGCTAGGCCTACCTCAGGGCAAAGAGGTCCCCAAATTAGGACACATTTTACATTCCTGCACTATGTATTTAAATATCGCAACATCTTTTTATGATCCTCACTGACTTGTTACCTTTTTGTTTTTTTTTTTTACTTTTTGTTTATTTATTACCCTCCCCAAAGGTTAGTTCGTGAACTCTGGCAACATCATCATATTTTACGAGATCCAGAGGCCCTCCACCTACTCCTCATCCCAGTCCTGTCAGGCACAAAAACAAAGGAAAAATGGAAGATTCGAACAACTCAGCTGAACGGGTAGAGGTCACTCATGGTACTATGGTCCCCAAGGAAAATGCATCCCAACTAGAACAAAAGCTGTTGAAGTTTTAGGAAGAACTTGATCAAGTCCGGAATCTGGCAAATCTGTCATTTTCCCTCACCACTCCAGAGGTTACTTTCCCAAATACTCAGAATCCTGTACCTCCACGAAACATCCCAAAGCAACAAAATCATCCCATTCATCACCACCACTGCAATACTTGTCATACCTCAAATAACACCCCGCTGCTCATCCCAGAACTTCAGAACTCCACAAACGACCACTGCCACACCCAACATAATACCCCCGTCTACGTGGAGACTGTGCCACACTCCGCCCAGCCCATCTCAAGCACACCCGAGTCCGAGAATAAGGACTTGCTCATCAGAAATCTGGCCGAAGAGCTTAAGAAGTTGACTAGCAGAATTCAAGGCGTTGAAGGTAGTAAGGGAATTGAGGGGCTAAACTATGAAGATCTTTGCATACAACCCGATGTCGAACTGCCCGAGGGGTACAAATCTCCCAAGTTCGAGATGTTTGATGGTACAGGGGATCCCAGGGTCCACTTGAGAACATACTGTGACAAGCTGGTCGGAGTAGGAAGAGACGAGAAGATCCGCATGAAGCTTTTCATGAGAAGCTTGAAGGGAGACGCCTTATCTTGGTACATTAGCCAGGATCCAAAGAAGTGGTCAAACTGGGTAAGCATGGCGTCCGATTTTATGGACAGATTCAGGTTCAACACAGAGAATGCACCAGATGTGTTCTATATCAAAAACTTGAAGAAGAAACCCACAGAGACCTTCCCTGAGTATGCTACTCGATGGAGATCAGAAGCTGCTAAGGTTAAGCCTGCTTTGGAAGAAGAGAAAATGAACAAATTCTTCGTTCGGGCCCAAGACCCACAGTATTATGAGAGGCTGATGCTAATCGAGAATCATAAATTTTCTGATATCATCAAGCTAGAAGAAAGGATCGAGGCAGGCATCAAGAGTGGTATGGTTACGAACTTTGAAGCATTGCAGGCTACCAATAAGGCTTTACAATCTGGTGGTACGTCTAAGAAAAGGGACGTAGGTGCTGTAATGGTTGCATAGAGGACCAAATCCCCTATCAAATACCAAACCTACCCAATACCTCCAATCACATATCAGCCTACTCCAAATTACCAAGTACCCTCACCCTCTTACCAAACTCCACCACTCACTTATCAATCACCTCCCGCATATCAGCCCACTTCACCCAAATACTCCCAACCAGCACATGTTTACCAAGCCTATAACACCCAACCATCCCACTATCAATCACCTCCGCCACGTCAAAACTTCCCTAGACCTCGACCAAATTTTGACCGCATACCTCCCAAACAGTATACCGCTATTGCTGAACCAATTGACCAGCTGTACGAAAGGCTCAAAGCTGCTGGTTATGTCACCCCTATCCCTGCCATAACCCCAGAAAACCCTTCTCAGTGGGTC
Source organism: Nicotiana attenuata (assembly GCF_001879085.1). NCBI lineage: Eukaryota > Viridiplantae > Streptophyta > Magnoliopsida > Solanales > Solanaceae > Nicotiana > Nicotiana attenuata. Next base: position 422,247 of record NW_017670653.1, on the reverse strand, counting down.
AATCCAAATAAATCCTGTGCATACCATTCCGGCATGAAAGGACATACCATTGATGAATGACGCTCTCTGAAGGATAAGATCCAGACTTTGATTGACAACAAGATCATTGTAGCAAAGGAGCCTGCTCCAAATGTCCGCAATAACCCTCTGCCAAACCATAAGGGCGGAAGTGTTCACATGATCGAGATAGAGGATGACTGGGACCCCAAGGGATCAATCGGTTTAATCATAGAAGGCGACGATCCAAAGAAGCCAGTAGTCACCCTCAATCCGATTGTGGTCCAGATTCAGCCTTCTGAGGACGCCGAGGTAGACATGTCCATGCCACTCGAGTTTGAAGCACCAACCTCTGCAAAGGTGCCAGCACCAATTGAGGTTGAGTTTATGTCACCAGCAAACACACCTACACCCTTTGAAGTTGCAATGTTACCACCTAAGGGGCCTGCTCCGTTCGGGGTAGAGATAGCCACGCCAATTCCAATGGCAATGTCAGCCATAACACCATTCCATACGAAGGCTATACCATGGGACTACACAGCCGAGTCTAGAAGAAAGGGAAAGGTCAAGTTCGGGGAAGCTATTGCAGCACAGGGTATGACGAGAACTGGTAGAGTTTACACCCCGGAACATCTGGCTGAGTCAAGCAAGCAGGCCTCTAGTCGGCCAACCATCACTGAAACTGGGCCGACGATCTCTGGAGACAGATACAAGCCAAAGAATACTCAGTCATTGATCAGCTGAACAAAACATCGGCACGGATTTCTATCCTCGCCTTGCTACAAAGTTCTGATGCACACAAGAATGCCTTGTTAAGAGTGCTGAGCGAGGCATATATACCAAGTAACATCACTGGCGGAGAGATGTAATATGGTGGGCCGGGTATTGGAAAGTCACAAGATCACTTTTCATGAAGATGAGCTGCCGCCGGAGGGGTTGAGTCACAACAAGGCATTGCACATCACCGTACAGTGCGAAAATTATTTTATCACCAGAATCCTGATTGACGGAGGATCCAGCCTCAACATTTGCCCGCTGGTAACACTCAGGACATTAGGAAAGGGGCTGCATGAGATCAAGGACGGGGCCATCAATGTCAAAGCTTTCGACGGTTCTCAAAGGTCTACTATTGGGGAAACTAGCTTGTGTTTTCAAATGGGGCCTACCTGGTTTGATGTTGATTTTCAAGTGATAGACGTGCCAACATCTTACAATCTGTTGTTGGGACGACCCTGGATTCATACCGCTGGGGCCGTAGCATCAACACTACACCAGGCAGTGAAGTTTGAGTGGAATCACCAAGAGGTGATCATTCACGGTGACGGTAACAATCCCATATACAGTCGCCAGACCATTCCGGCAATTGGAGGAAGAAGAAGGATAGGCGGGGAAACTTACCACCACATCGATTCAACGCTGTTGATAAAGACAAATGGTAGGATAACAAGATTGAAAGCATATTAAACTAGAGCGGGTATGAACCTAGCAAGGGACTTGGCAAGAACCTCCAAGGAATCGCTAAGCCCATCAAGCTCAAGAAACATGGCACCACTTTCGGATTAGGGTATGAGTATACCTGGAAAGAATTCAACGACTGGTCGCCACCATGGCGCGGTCCTTACTATCCTTTAGAGCAGCCAATACCCCGTTTGGAGCATACTTTCCAACCGGCCGAAGTTATCTATGAGTCAGAAGAAGAAGAAGCACTGGCAGAAGTCAAGAATTTGGTCTTGGAAGACGATAATATGGATTGTTGTGTCGTTTTCGAGGAGGGGGAGGAAGGCCCTTCCATACAAGCTGTAAGCAGAGGAGCATGCCTCAATAACTGGACTATCAGAACCACCAAAGCCCGGCGAGCCTCAGGGTAGCAAGGCTGAACAAGCATCATGCACTATTTTACATTACTAGTTTACTTTCCTTTCGCATTTTATTTTTTGCAAGAAAGAGCTCCAATGTTCAAAAACAGTTATGGAATTTATCAAAGCATTTCAGTTTTCTTATAAATCTTACTCTTATTATTTTCTCTCATCACTTTACTCATACAGCATTACTATTACTTATCTTGATAAACCAACGACTGTGACATGCAACGAGACAACGCAACAAACGGACATAGATTCAGAGAAAGATGACATACCGGAAGGGATCGTTAAAGAAGTTGAGAATTTTGAGAACAGACCTAAGTCCAACCTGGACGAGACTGAGATTGTTAACCTGGGAGATGCAGAAAACATCAAAGAAACACGAATCAGCGTTCATTTGTCACCATCAGAAAAGGAAGAATACACAGAGTTTCTAAGAGAATATGAGGACATATTCTCCTGGTCGTACGACAACATGACTGGTCTGAGTACATCTATTGTGGCTCACAAACTGCCAACTGATCTGACATGTCCGCCAGTAAAATAGAAGCTCACAAAGTTCAAGCCAGACATGAGTTTGAAAATCAAGGAAGAAGTCACTAAGCAGGTCAAAGCTAAGGTTATTAGGGTAGTGGAATATCCAACGTGGTTAGCCAACATTGTGCCAGTACCGAAGAAGGACGGGAAGGTTAGAGTCTGTGTCGACTACCGGGATCTCAACCGGGCCAGTCCAAAAGACGACTTCCCCTTGCCAAGCATACACATCCTGATCGACAACTGCGCCAAGCATGAGCTGCAGTCATTTGTGGATTGTTTCGCTGGTTATCATCAGATCTGGATGGACGAAGAAGATACAGAGAAAACGGCTTTCATTACGCCGTGGGGAATGTACTGCTAAAAGATGATGTCGTTTGGGTTAAAGAATGTAGGGGCCACCTACATGAGGGCCATGACTGCTATTTTTCATGACATGATACACAAGGAGATCGAAGTATATGTGGATGATGTCATTATCAAGTCCAAGAAAGCCACTGATCACATGGAAGATCTGAGGAAGTTTTTCAACAGACTGAGAAGATACAACCTAAAACTGAATCTCGCAAAGTGTGCGTTAGGGGTTCCAGCTGAAAAATTGCTTGGGTTTATTGTGATCTGCCGAGGAATAGAACTGAATCCATCAAAAGTCAAAGCCATTCAAGAACTACCGCCACCAAAGAACAAGACGGACGTGATGAGTTTCTTGGGGAGACTTAACTACATCAGTCGGTTCATAGCACAGTCTACAGTTATCGTTGAGCCAATCTTCAAGATGTTGAAGAAGGATGCCGCCACCGAATGGACTGATGACTGCCAGAGAGCTTTTGACAGAATCAAGGAATACCTATCAACACCACCAGTCTTAGTCCCGCCTGAACCAGGTAGACCTCTGTTACTCTACATCGCAGTGTTGGATGGTGCCTTCGGTTGCGAGCTGGGGCAGCATGATGAAACGGGAAAGAAAGAACAGGCCATTTACTACCTCAGCAAAAAGTTCACTCCATATGAGGCCCGGTATTCTCTGTTAGAACGCACCTGTTGTGCTTTAACTTGGGTAGCCAGAAGCTGAGGCACTACTTTTGTGCCTATACTACATATCTCATATCAAGGATGGATCCTTTGAAATACATCTTTCAGAAACCCCTGCCCACTGGCAAGCTCGCCAAGTGGCAAATCCTGTTGAGTGAGTTCGACATCGTCTACGTAATGCAGAAAGCAATCAAAGGACAAGCACTAGCAGACCACCTTGCTGAAAACCCTGTGGACGGAGAATACGAACCCCTGAAAACGTATTTCCTAGATGAAGAGGTATCATTCATAGGAGAAGATATTGCAGAATCCTATGAAAGTTGGAGAATGTTTTTCGACGGAGCAGCAAATTTCAAAGGAGTCGGCATAGGGGTAGTCCTAGTATCAGAAACCGGTCAGCATTATCCGGTGTCTGCCAAACTCAGGTTCCCGTGCACCAACAACATGGCCGAGTACGAAGCCTGTATCTTAGGGCTCAGGATGACCATCGACATGAACATCCAAGAGTTTCTAGTAATTGGGGATTCAGACCTACTCATACATCTGGTACGGGGAGAATGGGCGACCAAGAATTCAAGATACTCCCTTATCTGCACCATGTACAGGAGTTGAGAAAGAGGTTCACAAAGACAGAGTTCCAGCATGTTCCCAGAATCTAGAATGAATTCGCCGATGCATTGGCTAACCTATCGTCCATGATATAGCATCCGGACAAAAACTTCATTGATCTTATTCCAGTAAAGATCCACGATCAGCCAGCTTACTGTGCCCATGTTGAGGAAGAAACAGACGGAAAACCTTGGTTTCACGATATCAAGGAATATTTGACTAAAGGAGAATACCCAGAGCTTTCAAATGCTACTCAAAAGCGCACCCTTCGAAGATTGTCCAACAATTTCTTTCACAACGGAGGAATCCTGTATAGGAGGACTCCGGATTTGGGATTACTAAGGTGTGTTGATGCGAAAGAAGCATCTAAACTACTAGAAGAAATCCATGCTGGGACCTGCGGTCCACATATGAATGGTTTTGTCTTAGCCAAGAAGATACTCCGGGCTGGTTACTTTTGGATCACTATGGAAACAGATTGCATCTAGTACGTCCGAAAATGCCACCGCTGCCAGATACATGCAGACATGATCAAGGTACCCCCAAACGAGCTTAATGCAACAAGCTCACCATGGTCGTTCGCCGCCTGGGGAATGGATGTTATCGGACCAATCGAACATGCCGCATCAAACGGGCACAGGTTCATCCTAGTAGCAATTGATTATTTCACCAAATGGGTCGAAGCAGCATCTTACAGAGCAGTGACCAAGAAAGTCGTGGCAGACTTTGTCCGCGACCGCGTCATTTGTCGATTCGGGATTCCAGAATCAATCATCACTGATAATGGCTCCAACCTCAATAATGACTTGATGAAAGCTATGTGTGAAACCTTCATGATCAGACACAAGAATTCCACAGCCTACAGGCCGCAGATGAATGGAGCTGTGGAAGCCACCAACAAGAACATTAAGAAGATACTGAGGAAAATGGTAGAGAAGCATAAGCAATGGCACGAAAAGCTATCATTCGCTCTATTGGGGTATCACACCACAGTCCGCACATCAACTGGGGCAACTCCCTATATGTTGGTTTATGGTACAGAGGCAGTTATTCCCGCCGAAGTAAAAATTCCCTCCCTAAGGATCATACAAGAAGTTGAGCTCGACGATGCAGAATGGGTGAAAGGTCGCTACGAGCAGCTAGCTCTTATAGATGGGAAGAGAATGAATGCAGTTTGCCACGGTCAGCTTTATCAGAACAGAATGTCCAGAGCCTTCAACAAGAGATTCAAACCAAGACGGTTCACACCGGGGCAGTTGGTGTTAAAGAAAATTTTCCCGCAGGGTCCATACATGGTTCATCGGGTTCTGACAGGGGGAGCCCTTATACTTGCAGAAATGGACGGAGAAGTTTGGCCAAAACCAATCAATTCAGATGCAGTCAAGCGCTACTATGTGTAATCTTATATTTTCCTACATGATGTAATTTGAACTACGTCTGACCCGATTCCCGTTTAAGAGGGGATACGTAGGCAGCCTTACGGGTTCGGTCACAATTCAATAAAATTTTCATTTCCCCCCGCAATCGGAAACTGGGGCAGAATTTTGAGGAGGACCCTCAAAATTCCGAAGTAACTTCAGCCGATCATCGCAAGCAGCCGTCAGAAGTATGAACCCATTAAACTGGGGCAGAATTTTGAGGAGGACCCTCAAAATTCCAAAGCAAGAGAGGTTGCAATGTCCTGAACCACGTCACAATCGTCGGTTCATCTAAAAAAATTATTACTTAAATATACACTTATGTCATATCTTTAACAAACTCATGCATGTTTGTTATCGAAATCTCTTTGTTCAGCAACGCTACCCCTATGATACATACCGTGTCATCAGACCAAAACCGAACAGGGCAAATAAAGTCAGCGGGGACACGAAACTAACCTTTCCCCTTTACAAAACTCACGATTTTTCTTTGGATGCAGGCACCCAAGTCGCAAAATCATATATTATCCACTCATACTGTTCAGGAATACAACTCTCAGAACTGCCACACCTATTCACAGTTGCTATCCGCATATAGTACCCCCAGCAGCCACGATATCGCAATCAGCTATCAACTATCAGCTATCAGCTAAGAAATTTCATTACTATTCACCTTTTATTTTTTGCATTGCATAAGGCTACCATTCTGCCTTCCAAGACTAAGCACTGTCTCCATCTGCATCTCTGCATTGCATAAGGCTACCATTCTGCCTTCCGTGACTAAGCACTGTCTCCATCTGCATTCCTGCATTGCATAAGGCTACCATTCTACCTTCAGAGACTAAGCACTGTCTCCATCTGCATTTCTGCATTGCATAAGGCTACTATTCTGCCTTTCGAGACTAAGCATTGTCTCCATCTGCATTTCTGCATTGCATAAGGCTACTATTCTGCCTTCCGAGACTAAGCACTGTCTCCATTTGCATTCCTAAATTGCATAAGGCTACCATTCTGCCTTCCAAGAGTAAGCACTGTCTCCATCTGCATTTATGCATTGCATAAGGCTACCATTCTGCCTTCCGAGACTAAGCACTGTCTCCATCTGCATTCCTGCATTGCATAAGGCTACCATTCTGCCTTCCGAGGTTAAGCTCTACCTCCATTTGCATGGCTGAAGTATCGCCACCTTTATTTACCCTTGCATGGCTGAAAGATCGCCAGCTTTATTTATGTCCTGCATCGGCTGAAAGATCGCCATCTTTCTTTATGTCTTGCATCGGTTGGAATATCGCCACTTTATTTATGCTTTCGTGTGCTGAAAGATCGCCACCTATCGCATTGCATGGGCTGAAAGATCGCCAAATTTTTCCAAAGGCGTCATTGTTCGGATGCACTATTCGCATAGCCCGAGAACGCCATGCCATGGCCTGAGGACCCCTTTTAATCTCTTGCATATCATTATTCAAAGGCATCATAGTTCGGAGGCATCATTCTCATAGCCCGAGAGCATCATTTCATAGCCTGCGAATCCTTTATTATATGCTTCATGGCTCAGGACATCATGGTCTAAGGACGTCATCCTAACCGTCCGAAGACAGCATTCATGGTCCGACGGGAATTTGCATCACGTTTAATTTTTCCACACAATATACGTTTGTATTGCTTGTCTACAGGTAAACTGGCTAGCAACAGTCGTCTCAGCAGGAGCGACCCCGCTCCAGTTCCCGCAGCCCCGGCAGACTTTAACCATCCATCCCAACCTAAATATCGCGTCCGTTCTTGAAAGATCTCCATCGGCATGTTCCGCCGTCGGATCCTGAACTACATATGGCCTGATTCCTGTAAGACCAAGGATATGTAGGCAGCTCAGGAACCAGATCACGGTCAACCTCTTCGAACCATTTCACTCGATCAAAATTGGCCATCATATCTTTTCCCGGCAACTCTTTCATCTTTCCCGAGTAAAGAGGGGCAGCTGTTGATACCCAATTTTTTCCCGTATATTTTTTATATGCAAAATACTTTCAAAATAGTTTATATATGTATATATAAGCATGTCCAAGTGTTTTAATATTTTTTTTCAATTTTTTTAAAAAAATTTAAACCAATTTATTGCCCTATTTTAGCAGTACAAAAACCAATAATTGTTCCAAATTATCTTTTTGGTGATTCAGTTATTGTATTCTCATATTTATACCAATATATAGCTAAGGTAATTTTTTGCACATTTTTATAAATTGATTTGGTATTTTTAATGCTAAATTGCAATTTTAGCCAATTTTAAGAATTAATTGTGTTTGTAATTACAAATTTGATTCCATTATTTTTAATCTAATATTTATATACTATTAATTAATTTAGCACCTTTAATTTATTTTCCGAAATCGTTTTACCATTTTACAACATAAAAAGGGAAAAGTGGCTATTTAAAAGTTAGCCCCATTTTATTTCAATTTTAGCCCAAATTAACCCCCCCTAATTAACCCTATTTCAATCTCAAACCGGACCAGCCCAATTCCTAAATTACCCGACCCCTAACCCGTTAATAAAACCCGCTCGGCTCCCCTTTTGATCCAGGCCGTTGATCATTTTGATCAACGGCCATAATTACCCCTTTCTTTTTTAATTTCCCAAACACCCTAACCCTAATCACTTTCACCAAATCAACCGCCTTTGAACCCCTTCGTCTCTCAAACTCTCTCGAACATTCCTGGAACCCTAATCGTCTCCCACCGTCTTCAACCTCGAAACCCACCGGAAACCATGGCCTCTCCGGCCATGGGAGTCTTATATTCACCTCCTATCGCTCCTATGTGCTCGATACTTGAAGATTCGAGGCTAGACCTCGAAGGTCTTCACTCAGACCTTCGCCGAGTCGAGGTTTCACGGCCATCTCCGACCTTGCTCCGGCGTATCCTGGTCTTCTGAGCCTGATTCTAACTTCTCCGACTCAGACCGGTGACTTATCAAAGCCCTCTCATTCTAGGGTTACGCTGAAACCCTAACCTTTGATGGTTTTCTCCGATTCTTTTTAGATCTGTTGTGTATCTATGCTCTACTTGTGTTTAAGTGTTTTATGATTTTTCTTCTTTGTTATTCATATTGTTCTCTTACTGTGTTTCCTATATCATGTTCTCGCATGCTTTCTACTGTGTTCTTATGCTTTTTCTTTTACCATGTTCTTGTATGTTCTTTTACTGAGTTTTACACTCCGTTCTTGAATTTTCTTTACTATGTTCTATATGCTCCACGCTTGTGTTTCTTCTACCATGTTTTCCATATTATGTTCTCATGTGCTTTCTACTATATTCTGGTATTTCTTCTACTATGTCCTGCTATACTATACCTTTCTACTGCGTTCTTTGATATTTTCCTTCTACTGATCCTTGTTTAGGTTTCTTCTGAGAAAAAACATTCTTAAGCATGTTTCTTCTACTCTTTCTACTGTGTTTACATGTTTTCTTATGAGTTAAAGAAACCTCTGAGCTGGTTTCGACTACTTGCCTCCTCATCCCTGTATTTGATTCTAGGTGGAAACCCTAGAATTTGGGGATTCTGCCGAGGTTTGATTATGTGTACTAGGGTTTTGTTTTAGAACCCTTAACTCCTTCAGACTGACTTTGAGTCTCTGAGCTGAGTTTGGACATCTTTTGTACAATTCTGAACTTTTTTGCTAAAACTCTCATACACTGGAGTTTCTACTGATTCTACAATGGCTCGACAAGTTTCTTTCATGTTTAACGTGTCTGTATGATTTATATGTGATGAATCCTTCTTCAAAAAGGTTTTCAAACTAGTGATTGACTCAGAATTCCTTTTTAATAGGTCTAATTGATTGTTTCCTGATTTTTCTTAAGTTAAAACCTTTTCCATCTTTCTGATTTGGTTCATTCATACCAAATCTCCGACCTTGTGATTTCTTGGCTGTTAATTGATTTTCTTTCCTTAAATTGTACAACCGTGTATTTCAGAGACCTTGTCCTTAAATAACCTTCATGTATTTACCCTCAATTGCATGCTTTACACAAGTGTTTGATTAATTTCTTTCCTTAATTGTTTTATACCCGTTTGAATTTGAATCCCTTAATTAAAGGGAGTCTTATGTGATAGATTTACAATCAGTCTTCAATTATTTTCTTACCTTATTTCCTCATGACTTCCACACTATAAATACACGACCTCTCTTTTCACAAAGCACACACGATTAACACATTTCAGACCTCACAATTTCACAATCTCTCTTGAACTCACACTCACAGTATTCTGTCTTCTTGTTTGCACTTTGGCTTTCACAAGACTACTGCCTTTTCTACTTGTTTCTTTGAAATTGGTATGTTCTAATTTAAAGTTTCAGCATCACCCCAATGTGTTTACCTACAGCTTTCTTTTGTATCCATGTCTACTTTATTGTTTTATGTGGAGTTTGATATCTAGTTTAGTAATGCCTATGTTCTAATGCTTGTTTCTTTTATGAATCTTTTCTCCCCTACCCCATTACCCCTATGTGTTTGTGAGTGGGAACTCAGGGCACGGCAATATGAGTTGTTGTCCATGAACTGAGTTCTGAACCTTAACCTCCAAATATGCTGGAGGGCGTGCCAGCATCTCCCATTACTGAGTATGCCCATCAGCCTGCTCTCCATATGTTCTTGCAAATTCCCACTCCCCTACACCCTTATGTGTGCTGATTTTAAGTTATTCCCCTTTTCCCTTTCCACTTTCAGAATTCCATTCCTGCACTTGCACTCTCTCCTAGTTTCTAAGTTCTGCCCCTCTCTTGTGAGCCTTGCCTTGGGACCTTGAGTTCTCTCTGAACTTGGACACTTGAGGGCTGGCCCTTCCACACTGCACTATTGTCCTGGTTTGGTAATGTATTTGGGGTGTAAGCACTGCCCGAAGTCCATGAGGCTCTTAGGGAACTCTGACACACCCCAAATGAGAGAAAGGCTTTTGAAATCTGATATTTGGAGATGGTTTACTTCATACTTCATATAGGAAGTCTGAATCAGGCTCTCCTTGGTTGTAATTTTCAATTTCTGATGTATTTTTTTTCTTTATTCTCTTCGGGCTGTAATAAACTTTCGGGGATGTTTACTGAAAATGAAGGGGTGACTATGCATGAAAAGGGTAGATAACTTGCCTATAGGAATCTCTAATTTTAGTATTTCTCATGTAGTTACCGTGCCTATAAGACTTCTGCGCTTTCATATAGTTAACATGCCTATAAGATTTTTGCACTTTCATATAGTTACCATGCCTATAAGATTTCTGCACTTTCATATAGTTACCATGCCTCTAAGACTTATGCTTTTTCATGTAGTTACCATGCCTATAAGACTCCTGCACTTTCATTTAGATACCATGACTATAGAGATTCTGCACTTTCATGTAGATATTATGTCTATAGCTTCTGCATACGCACGTAGAGAATATGCCTATAGGTCTTTTCTGATTCTTGCATACCCGCTTTTCGTTAGGCAAACATGTTTATAGGCCTTAATAACTAATGTAATCAGATATCATGCTCGTAATAAAAAAATGCAACACCTAGATATCATGTTGTAGGATTGCTGCACTTCTCTATGTCTATAACAGTGTTTAAAGTCAACAAACACGTAGAAAGCATGCCTATAGGGGTTCTAATCAAATCTGAATCGCCTAATTCGTTTATAAGTTTAAAACTAGCATTACCAATGGCAGAACCTGTGCTCGTTTTTTTACTGGCAACTTTCTTTTTACGTAAATCAATCTGCAATCAGTTCTTCTTTTGTTTCCGAAATCAGTAGATATCATGCCTATAGGTTTCGTCTATCACTTAGGCAACCTTAGGATAAACTTATAAACTGAACCAGATTTTATTAACTACAACTAGCAGGCAGGCCTGATTCGGGCTTCTAATCTAAACTATGTAATAGATCAGTCTGCCACCAATTCCTTTTAAGTTTTATTTAGACCTTAAACAGTACGTGTAAGACATGCTAAACTATGTGTTTTCTCTGGTTTAAGGAGGTTTGTTTGAGCCTTATTATTTGTTTATATGCTCTCCCCCAAACTTGCTATATGTATTTTGATTGTCGCCTTAGTATTTTGACCTTTTGAAACCACAAATAAGCCAATGTCCCCTCCCTTTAGGATTAGTAATCCCAAATACCTTCGGGATTGATAGATTTGGGGCGGGCAATAGCATGCAATAAGTAAACGAGACTATTCCGCGCTTTAGTACCTTAACGGGGTGGGAAAGGGTAGATATGGATATGATGACCACGCGGTAACACCATGTGTATAAGTGATTACCGGGTGTTGTGTGGGGTGATCCATATTATTTATAAACCTCGGACCCCCCTCTCTTTTACTTGTTTATTTTCAAATTTCTCAAACTATTTTTTCCTCAAAATTCAGCTTTTCTTTCGTTTCTTTTCACTCCATATATTTGCAACCTTTATCTGAAAATCACCTCTTATTTGAAGCCTTATTTGTCTATATGTTATTTGTACCCTAAAGTCACAACAATAGCTTGGCCGGGAACCACACTAGTGAATTCTGAGGGGTGCCTAACACCTTCCCCTTGGAATAATTTCAAGCCCTTACCCAATCTCTGGTTATCCAAACAAAACTCTTCTTAGTGTCCTAATGCACTTTAATCATTGGGTGGCGACTCTTCACTTCTCTTAAACCCAATTCCCAAAAGGGAACGAGTTGTCCTCCCAAATGTCATAAACCCGATTTCGCGAGAAAGGGGACATCGACACTTACTGGGCACCGCTGTGGTGTGCTCATAGTACACTTCTGCACATTTTTTTGTACAGATCTAGGTATTGTTCGCAAGTAGCTATGCGGATTCTTACCGAGGAGACTCGAGGTAGCCCTGCTGCTGCGTTCGTAGGCTTCGGAGTCACCTTCCTATTTTATATTCTCACTGCTGTACTTATTTCCATACGATTGTGTTTAGAAATGGTAGTGAAAACTCTGTAGAGCTTATGACTTGTACTACCGGGTTTTGGGAAGATGTTCATTGTATAAGGGATTTATTTCAGAAGAATTTTAGATGTTATTATTCATTGCTTATATTTCGCAATTATTAGGCTTACCTATTCCTTAAGACTAGGTGCAATCACGAAACCCAACGGAGGGGAAATTGGGTCGTGACAGGTTGGTATCAGAGCTCTAGGTTCATAGGTGCTATGAGTCATAACCGAGTTTAGTAGAGTCTTGCGAATCGGTACGGAGACGTCTGTACTTATCTTCGAGAGGCTACGGAACTATTAGGACAATCTCATTTCTTTTATTCCTATCGTGCGGGCTTATTGATCCCGGAGTCTGAACTTTCATCATTCCACTCTCTCACCGACGATGAGGGCACGAGCTTCAATTATCGACGGCGCTGCTCTTGGAGTAGGTGTCGCTAGAGGCAAAGGCAGAGGCCGATGAGGAGTATGTGCCGCAACTAGACCATACTCAGAGCAGCGGGTTTCCATTAGTTAGGTCCCAGGTCTCATGGCGGTACAATTTGTGGTTCCAGTTCAGCCCATGGTCAGGGCAGCAGCATCCGAGAAAGAACAACTTAGATTTGCAAGGTTCAAGAAAAATGTGACCCTCCTACATTCAGCGGTTTGGCTTAAGATAGCACAATGGGTTTCATAGAGGAGTGCCATCGCATTATCAGCACTATGGGAATTACAGAGACGAGTGGGGTTGCTTTTACTTGTCACAACCCCAGTTCGCCCTCCATTAACTATCGTGATGACACCTAGTCTCTACGAATAGGTAAGCCTAACAAATGCGGAAAAGAACTAATCTTGCGGAATAAATAATCAAAAGCCGAATAATTGAAAGAAATAGTATTTAAATGCTGCTTGGCATAAAGACACACAACTTTTTAAAATCTGATACACTATCCCAAAACCCGGAAACTCACGGATCCACAAGCTGAGAAAAAAACACTACATAGCTCTAATCTCCGGAATGTCTAATAAAGAACATAAAATACAGAAGGGCTAACACTAAACATCGGGAATAGAAAGAGACTCCTCGGTCTGCGGACGCTGCAGATATACCTCGAAGTCTCATAGAATCGCCTCGCCTCAAGAACGGTAAGCTTGAGTAGAGGTACCTGGATCTGCACATGAAAAACATGTGCAGGAAGGGCATGAGTACACCACAGCGATACTCAGTAAGTGCCAAGCCTAAACTCGGTTGGGTAGTGACGAGGAAGGTCAGGGCCCTACTGAGATTAAATAATATAAAAGTGACAGGATAAGATAAGCAGTGCAATTGAGAATCTACAATAAGAGCCTATACAGGATAATAAAAGTACAATAACGGAAAATAGAGGTGAAGGCAAACCACAAGGAACTACCACTCATAGCAAGGATGATAGCCGGGGATCTCTTGGTATCCCGAGGATCTCTTGGTATCCTCAAAAATATACTAGGGATCTCTTGGTATCCTGTGGATCTCTTGGTATCCTCAATATACGTGCCAGGGATCTCTTTGTCCCCCGCACCTCAATCCAGATCATAAGTACTTGCAGGGGATCTCCCGGGATGCCGTCCCGTAGTCCCAAATTAAAAACGCACAACAGCAACACAAGAATACTCCATAAATGCTAAATTTTGTACTAAGTAAACAGATAAGTCTAGCCTAACATGCTTCACGTAATGCAATTAAGGCAATTTAAGCAAATAGGCAATTAAGTCAACTAAACATGCTTTTCTAAACTAACAACAGGCTAAATATGCAAGTATAATGAAACAGGAGGAGGAACTCAATTGAAATACTTAAAGAAAATTGGATTTTCAATAATTAGCTCAAGTACGTGCTCGTCACCTCACGTACGAGGCATTTCAATTACCACGATATCAATCCTAAGGGGAAAGGTCCCCCACACAAGGTTAGACAAGCCACTTACCTCGAACAAGTGCAAGTCAACCCAAAACCACGCCTTTGCCACAAGTATCCGACTCCAAACGGCCAAAATCTATTCAATTTAGTTTCGTAATGTAAATAACACTTCAAGTAAATGATTCTATAATCAAATTCTAAGCTAATATGCGAAATTAGGTAAAATGACTAAAATGCCCCTCAGGCACACGTCTCGAAATTAGGTAAAATTTACATTTTTGGAATCCTCATACTCTCACGAGTTCATACATACCAAGAACACTGAAATCGGAGTCCAAATGGCCCCTCAAATCCTCATTTGAAGACCTCATAAACTCAAGCCCTAATTACCCATTTTTCCCAAATTTCTCATCATTAAATAGGTCTTTAATCACATAAAAACGAGTTATGAAGTCAAAAATGTTACCTCCAAGTGATTCCTCTTTGTTTTCCTCAAAAGTCTCTCTCAAAAGCTTCAAACCCGGATGAAAATGGTGAATGAATGGCTCAATTTTGCAAAGGCAACAAAATATAGGTTCTGCCCAGCGATTCCCGCATTTGCGGCCCTGGGACCGCATCTACGGTCCCGCTTCTGCGGACACAACGTCGCATCTGCGACTCTCATTAAAATACCGGCTTCCGCATCTACAGACCTCTAACCGCAGGAGCGGTTCCGCTTTTGCGGAGATTTCACCGCATCTGGGGTTCCTGAGGAAAATCCCAATTTCGCTTCTGCAGCCCTCTACGCTGCTTCTGCGGCTCCGCATCTGCGGTTCCCAGACCGCAGATGCGAAAATACCAGAAGAACAGCTGCTGCACAACTTCAACTCCAACTATTCCTCCGTTAACCATTCGAATCATCCTGAGGCCCACGGGACCTCAACCAAAGGCATCAACATATCCTAAAACCTTTTTCAAACTTGTACCAATCTTCAAAACACTCCAAACAACATCAAAATAACCAAAACATATCGGATTCAAGCCTAAGTTTCTAAAATCTTCCGAATTCCGCTTTTGATCAAAAATCCAACCAAACCACGTCCGAATGACCTGAAATTTTGCACACACATCCCAAATGACATAATGGAACTACTACAACTCTCGGAATTCCATTCTGACACTCGGATCAAAATCTCACTATCGAACCGGACACTTCAAAATTCGACCTTTCGGCATTTCAAGCCTAATTTAGCTATGGACCTCCAAAACACAATCCGACCACGCCCCTAAACCCGAAATCACCTAACGAAGCTAACGGAACCATCGGATTTTCATTGCGAGACCGTCTTCACACTGTTCCGACTACGGTCAACTTTCCAACACTTAAGCTATCATTTAAGGACTAAGTGTCCCAAAACTTTCCGAAACTCAAAACCGAGCATCCCGGCAAATCGAAATAGCAGAAATAAACTTAGGGGAAGCAGTTAATAGGGGATCGGGGCGTAAATTTCAAAAACGACCGGCCGGGTCGTTACATCCTCCCACACTTAAACATTCGTTCGTCCTCGAACGAGCACAAAGACATACCTGGAGTAGTGAAAAGATGAGGGTACT